>NW_007233071.1:0-31519 GCF_000164805.1 Carlito syrichta
GGGGAGAGTATATACTGCAGTTTTAAAAGAAAGGGTTAAATTAATTGTAGAAAGTCTCAGAACTGAGTTGAAATTTGTTGAGTCAGTGAGATGAGCACAGAAATAACAAAGATTTTTGAGCAACAGAATGCTATCAGGATACTGATATTTAAGAAAAATCTCTGGTATACTACATGGAGTAGCTCACAAAATGAAGCAATGGTGTCAAAGTCCAATGAGGAGGCTACCGTATTCTCTTAACTGTGGTGAGATGAATGATGGTAAAAGAAATAAAAAAAGAAAGGATGTGAGAGATACTATGAAAAAATAATCGCAAGCACCTTGGTTCTAGATATGAGGGAAGAAAAGGCTGGAATCAAAGATATTGCCAGAAAAAATAATGATAATATTACTGGAATATGGAGACAGATGCAGATTTGAGGCAAAAGATCTGTTTGAGCTTAGACTTCAGGAAAGAGCTTGAAGAGTCAGACAAAAAAGAAATATTAGAATAGTAAGTAGAGATGCTGCTGTAGAACTTTGAAGAGAAGTCTGATACATTTTCAGAGCTCAAATTATGCACATGAAAGACGCTCTTTAAGGAAGAAGGCAACAAGACATTCAGAAGACTGGGTATCAAGCTTTTGGGCTTAGAGCAAACATATAAGGAAGTGAGGAGAGAAAGTATGCCTGATGTATTAACAGAAGGAAGAGAAATTAGGATGCGAATTAGAAGACGAAGAAGACAACCTTAAGAAAGAGGGATGTCAACTATGTCAAGTGTCACAGCAACATATGGAAAAAAATAAAAACACTGAGAAATGATTCTATGGGATGTGACCCAGAGGAGGTCCTTCAATGGAGGAGGTAGAGGAATAAGAATCTAATACTATTTTTTCTTTCCTCATGCAAATAAACAGATTATAAATTTTGATTATACATTATAGCCAAATGCAAAGACAGAAAACATAAATGCAGGGAACAGGTTCTCTTATGTATCTCTAATTGTAATTTATGAGTGTAAAGAATAGTATACTTTGTCCCAGTCCCCTTATACATACACACAATCACTAAGACACTATCTTTTGTTTGCATTTGTAAAAGGTAGGGGAAAAAACTCTGAAAAGTGATTGATCAAGGTCAATATATATATCTCAGATGCTTTTTTCTGTATTGATCTATAGCAATGATTTGATTTGTGGTTGTTTTATAAACAACTATTTTGACACCATATTTACCTCAAGTTGACTATTTTTGTTGTCCCCTTGATTACTATTTTTGATATATTTTGAAGGCTTAGCAAATTCCTTTTGGGGGTTAGATTTTTCTTTTAAACAAACGAGTTCTTCTTCAACTGTTGAAATTTGACTTTCTGGCACTAGAATCTGTCGGGAAGTATAAAAAAAAGTATTTTAAACTGCAAACTACAGGGAGTTCTCAAAAATCACTGGAGGTCTTAAAAAACTCCTATGTATTTCACATTTACAAAGGTCAATTCTTTCCTCCTTCTATCCATGTACTGTTATAACTTTTACAAAGTGACCCAAAAAGTATGCACTTTTTCAAATGTTAATAGACATAAAACAGGCTTCAGTATTATTGGAAGGACTTATACTGCTAATTTTTGAAGTAACCAAACAGATATTTATTAATTCTGCTCGCTATATTAAAGGTAATTATCATTAATAACATGTGTAAAAATCATATATTTTTCATTAAGCACAGTTTATACAAGATTATTTGTTTTCTATATATTCACCCACCAATATCAACTTTATTATTTATAGTTTAACGTAGCCCAATGATAAAAACCAAGTAAGACAGAGAAATACCTGTGATCCATTTGCATCAAAAAGTATATGCACAGATGTTTTGGCAACTGAAATACCTTGTTTTCTAGTAGATTCCTAAAATTAAATTAGTTCAAAGTGATGTCATTTTCTTTTCATTTTTTTCAGATGTCATTTTATTTCCATTTAATGTCACTATTTTCTACCTGTTTTACCTCAAAACTGTCAAATTATCCCAAATCATTACTTTGCGTATATAAATACCTTCTCAGAATACTTCATTATTCCCCACCTACCACAGTATCTTTAGCTTGTCATTGTGGTCCCTCTATAAGGGTTTCTCCAAATATAATCTCTAATAATGTTTAACATAAATCTTTTGCACTATCCAAACTTGTCTGTCAATAGAGTATCTCAAAAAAAAAAAAAATCCCACAACTTGTCACCTTAGATGATCAATTAAACAATATCTGGCTCATAATGTCTTCCACAATTCTGGAAAGTATTTTATTTACATCTTATTCTTCCACTTCAAAAGTCATTTCAAGCCCCATCTCCACAATTATGCTTTACCTTCAAACCTCTTAATGAGCATTCTATTTCTTCAATTTCTATAAATGATTTTCCCTATGCCATTATTTACTTATTCTGAGGTATCTTTGTGTAATTTTCACACGTTTAATATCTTAAAAACAGTGCTTTGTTTCATTTTGCTTTTTAAACACCTGTAGGAATTTGCTAAACCTTTTGAGGAGCTAGTGCTAATTTTGTCATCTGAGATACTTTCTAGTAGGTATCTCAAAGGATAAAGCTCATAAGCTGGTAACCATTTCACAGTACAAACTTAACTAAAATCTATATGTCATTTTAAGATTTCTAGAATGGAAAAAAAAAGCAGTAAAACTTATAGCCCCAAACTGCTTCCAGAATTATGAAAATAGTAAATATTTAAAAGATTTTAAAAACTTACCCTATATTTATTCGCACCAAAAAGTTTTTGAGTTACATTAGTGATTTCAAACGATGCATCAAAATACAAAAGCAATTCTTTCCCTTCTTTTTTATTAACTTTAAATATATTTTTCAGAATTATGGTCAGTAGCTTCTTTGATTCTTTCACTGTTCACAAATAACACTGATTAGTTTACATCAACTTCTATGATACTACTCTAAGTATACTGTAAGTTAAAAAAAAGCATGCAGTATAGTAATTAAAATTAATTGAATCAAAATTCAAGCTTTTAGAACTAAGCAGTGTTTAAATTAACCAATGCTGGCTCTAATTACCTATGTGAACAAATAAAATCAATTTACTTTTCATAGTCTCAGTGTTCTGATCTACAAATTACTGGATGATGCCATAACTAATAAGATAGAACCTCGAATAGGTTCTAGACCCTGACAGATTCTTAATCAAATATTCCTAACCCTATTTGAGAAAACTGTTATCTTAATTTTAAAAAGGCAGACAAAAACAGTAACTTTAATTCCATATAATTACCATATTTCTAGGCATAAGCATCTATTAAAAATTTCTCTTAAATTCAAAGTTTTTATAAATACGTTGATAGTAAACAATAACATTTGATAAAAAATTAAGCATCAGAAAATTGTGAGGTGAAAAGGATCTAGTCCTTAGCCTCAATGAACTTACCAATCCAGGGGGAAGAAAATGTGCTAATTTATGAGAGGTATTCACACTGTTTCTTCCCAAAAACTTAGCAAAAAATTATCTGGCACCTAATTAATGTGCCTGTATTATAGACGAGGACCACCATGCTCCTGTCCTATCTCTAGCAGAGAAGTCTCCATATCTGCCCCTAGTGTATACTTTTGGGCAAAAGAAACACACACTGAGAAAGGACTACACAAAATAGAGAAATTTATCTATACATCTGTAAAAGCTCAACAGGCCACTCCATGATCTGCCATAAGGGACAAATTTTCTGATTCTTATGAAGCTTGCCCAAGAGAAAATGTTTTGTTTGCTTTGAAAGTACAAGGCAGATTTCCAAAAAGCCAGAAATTACCTATAAATAATTGTGTATTTATTCTTGAATGTTTAAACTTCAGTCACTTTCAAAGTACTCTCCATTTGATGCAATACACCTATTGAGACGCTTTTTCCACTACTCAAAAACAGTCTCTGAATTCGTTAATTTTGATTCCTTTTAGTGCTTCTGGCATTTTTTTGTTTCACCTCTTTCACACTGACAAAACATTTCCCTTTGAGAACTTTTCTCATCCTGAGAAACAAAAGTTGCTTGGGGTGAGATTGGGTGAATAGGGAGGGTGGGGCACAGAGATCATGTAGTTTTTGGTCAAAAACTGCTGAATACTTAGCATGGTGTGGGCAGCTACACTCATAAATCACCCATCATGAAATGGGCAAACACATTGAAAGATTCGCCAAAAAAAAACCACTGAAGTCAACACAGCCTCTCACAACAACACTAGCTGGTACACTGGTACAGATGCATTCCTAGAACACTAGCAGGGAAAACTTGTGCTATAAGGGGCCCACTCTCCAAAAAATAATTCCAGATTTTTTTATGTCCCAACCTTGAATATGGTCATGAAATTTCCATAGTAATGCCCTCTGAAGGTACTAAGAATTATTAATTGCTTGAAGGTCATGTAACACAGTTTCAGACTCAAAGAGTGCTAGTTTTTTTTTTTTAAGTCATGTAAGTTCAACAGTAAAAAGTTGTCAGGTTTCAGAGATAAAACATTTAGGTGGCTTTAAAGACAATAATATTCATGTTTTGATGACAATTAAAATATTTATAATCCTTGCGTATATTTTTGATGATTGTTTTATTCCTATGATGCGCATTTGAATTTTTTCCTGTGGCTTACTGTGTACCTCTTTTAAAAGCAATCTTTGCTTTCACTGCTTGCATGCACACAGTACTAGAATTATTACAATTTTGCTGAATGCTTTGTGCCTATTTGCACAAAATTTGTCTATATATATTGGTGAATATATACATAAAATTTAATATTTGTTAAATTTTATTGATTGCTTGTTAAAATTCCTGATATATGTTCTGACTGCCTGCACTATATAATGGCTTGTTTTTCTTTTTAATTAGTTGGCAATATTACTAAGACAACAAAACGTTCTGTTGTGTTGCTTGCTATAAAATCCAAATATTTATGGATAGCAACATATCAGGATTTTATAACATAAACAAGAAAAAATAGAAGGAGAAGGAAAAAGTTAATAAAAACTATTCAAAAGGAAAGGAAAAAGTTAATAAAAACTATTTCAAAATTGGCTATGAATGTAAAAAAAAAGACAGCTTAAGAAAGATATAAGTATCCAGATAGGTTTTTTTGTTTTATGATGTGGACATTTGAGAGAGAAATGAGCTACTGAGAGATAAGAAGAAGATATAAGAAATATGAACTGATGGAACAAAGACCTGGAGAATGGGCATGGAGAACTCATAGAAATTATCCTTCAACAAGGGTAGATACATCTCTTCCTTTTACAGAAATGAAAGACATAGATGCAAAGATGTTTGTAGGTGGAGAGTCTGAGGGGCCAAAATTTATAGGCATTTTTACCTGAAAAATCATTCATGTTTTTCCAAATTATCATATCATATTACAAAAGTAAAACAAGCAAGGCACTTAAGGATGGCTATAAAAATTTAAATAGCTGCTGTTAGAGAACTGGAAAGCTGACTATGGACATGGAAGACTGACAAGAAGCAATGAAAGAGAGTCCAAAGTTGGAAATTTCCATTTTTGGATAAAATGTAGTATATTGTGGCGAACAAATATCCTGCTTAAAAACAAAATAAGAAGACTTTTAAAATTGTATGTTTAAAGGTGTCAGAGAGCTGTAGTTAATTAACTCTGGCTTTTGTTTCCCTAGTGACATTTGCTAATTCTAGTTGTAGGCTTAGGAAGAGAACCTTTGTTGGAGCAAAGACAAACAGGCAAGCATTTAGTGATCAATAGTGTGCCTGGGGTAACAAACAGCAAACTTAGAAGCTTTAAAGCTCTTCATTATGGGGTAGCACAAGGAGCTAGACCTAAACTGCTAAAAGGCAGAGTTAACTCTTCAATAGTCTAATAGGCGAAGAAGCAAAGTACTGCCTGACACAAATGCCATCCTCAGGCATATACTCAGTGCACCCTTCAAAACACTTGCCAGATTTTGAACTGAGTGGAGTGAGAGAACAGAGAGGTGGGCTGGAATCCTCTAAAAAGGCAAACTGTATCTCTCACAGTACCTCAGTTTCAGAAGACAGAAACCAAACAGGCTCATAGTCAACAGATTGGGATGACCACACCTGAGAAATAGAGGTAAATAAGACAAAAAGTAAATCTAAAACTAGAACCAAACATGAAGCAGTATCCATGATTGGATTTAAATGATCAGTCTGTCACCCTCTCTGCCTAAGAAGAAGAAAGAAGAAATTCCCTCTGGTTGAAGAACCATTTGGTTAAGTCTTTTTAAAAAAAGTATTCTGAAAATAGTCTGACAAAAATTGCTGCATACTATATTATTCTGCATATATGAACTCTAGAAAATGTAAATGTATCCACAAAAAAAAAAAAATCAGTAGTTGCCTGAGGGTACAGTAGGAGAAGGGATGGATGGAACACAAAGAACTTTTGGGGATGATATGTTTAACTTGATTGCCATGATGATTTAATATGCAAATATAAACATGAAGACTCATCAATTTCCTCATCCTGATTATGCACAAAAAACTTTCAGATAACATCATGCTTAATGGTAAAATATTGAATGCTCTTTCCTGAATTAACAGAGCCAAGAATTTACAGATTAGGAAGTAGGCAAAAATGTTCACTTCTACTACCTTTATTCAATATCGTACTGGAGGGTCTACCCATTACAATAAAGCAAAAAAAAAAAGAAAGAAAGAAAATAAAGAAAAGAATAAAGGGAGGGAGGGGATATGGATCATAAGGGATAAAGTAAAATTATATCTCTATTTGCAGATCCCATAAGTGACTGCCTAGAATATCCTCAGGAATTCACACCGTAACTACTAGAACTAAACAACATATTTGGCAAGTGTGTAGGATACAAAGCATATATGCAAAAACCAACTGTATCTGTATATATCAGAAGATATTTAGATATAAAATTAAAGATTGATTCTACTCACAATCATATAAGGCAAGACTAAATATTTGGGAATAAATTCATCAAAGGATGTCCAAGACTTATACAACAAAAACTACAAAATATCATTAAGAAAAGTCAAATACCTAAATAGATGAAGAGATATACCACTTCAGTTTATGGAATGAAATAGTTACTACTGCTAATGTGTTATTTCTTTTCATATTAATCTATAATCTCAGTCATAATTCCAGCAGGCAATTGATAAACATTTGTATGATAGTTCATAAGGCCTAGAATTTCAAAACAATCTTTTTAAAAAAAAATCTACCACATGGTAAGACTTATATTAGCTAACTTCAAAGCTGCCCACAAATCTACAATAATCAAAACAGTGTGGTACTAACAAAAGAATGATAAATAGATCAATGGAACAGATCAGAGGACCAAAAAATAGAACTATTTTTACAGTCACATGACTTTCAATAAAGGAACAACAACAACAAAAATCCAGGGGAAAAGAAAAGCCTTTTCAGTAAATGATCCTGTAATAACTGCATATCCATATGAGAAATAAACCTCCAATCTCTACATCACATCTTAACTAAATATTAATTTGAGATAGAACACAATTCTAAAAATGAAAACTAAAACCATAAAATATGTATTAAAAGAAAAGAGAACATCTTTGTGACATAGGGGAAAGAAAAAATTTCCTGGGTCACAGAAAGTAATAACTATTAAAAAATTGAATACGGGTATTTCAAATTTTAAAATTTCTGTTTACCAGACACCTTTAAGAAAATGAACAAGCAAGATAAGATGCAGACTGGAACATACATATATCTGTCAAAGGATTGGTATCCAGAATGTGTAAGAACTATACAGTCCAATAAAAATGTAAACACATACTTTATAAAGGAAGATATATTAATGGCCAATAAGCGTATGAAAAATGCTCAATATCACTGGTAATTAGGAAAATGCAAATAAAAACCATAATGAGATATTACTATATATTTATTAAAATGACTAAAATATGTCTTAATATCTGAATCTGTAATACTACTAGTTTAATTTTGTCCAGCAGTGTTATGCAATTCCAGCTATAAGTGTGGAAAAACCAGATGTTCAGGTTTAATCAAGAAAGGGATGGAAGGTCAAGAGCCTTGAACACAGTGACATAAGTGGTCAAGTTGTTTGATTATAGGTTGTGGACTAGATAGGGAAAGAAATAAGTACAGGACAGAGCTGGGAGTGTGGGGAGTAGGTACTCAGGAACTGGAGGAATTTATGAATGTGAACAACTAAAAATGTTGATTTTGTTTGTGCTACTCAATTTTGTTATCCCAGAGAAGGTGAAAATTCTATTCAATATGGTAAGAATCAAGAACAGACACGTTTAATACAACATAAAACAAGTTTAATACCTTCAATGCTGTATATTTTTACTTTTTCCTCTGGCACAGTGACTGCTTCCCACTGATGATCCTTAAATTTAAAAACAGGTTTTGGCCATAAATAAATAATAATTTACTCCTGATTAAAAACTTCTTTAAACACCAATTTTTAGGTTATACAAATTATGAAGGTAATTTATTTTTACTAAATATCATTAAGTAACCAGTTTATATAACACTTTTCTTGCTCCATCAATTAATTATTTATACACATTAAGGAAATTATGGTATTGATAGTTTCTTATTCTTAACAAAAAATGACTATACACTAATATTTATTAGACGACATCCTTTTAAAAAATGTTACCAAATCCTTTTTTTCCTTTACAATATTTTGTGAAGTCATAGTCACCTCAGTTCCCACTCCTACTATCTATTCCAAGTCCTGTAACGCAATACTCATTAATTGATTGTCCTTTCATTCAAACATTGAATACACATGAATAGTAACCTAAAGTATTTGTCCCTTCCAAATATTTTCACTGAAAATTTGTATAACCGAAGAAAATAATGAATGCACAGTTATAGTAAAAATTAGACACCATTCCTAAAAAGTGAGATCCTAAAATCTTCCAGTAATCTTGTGAGAAAAATAAATCCAATTATTTCCTTATTTAAGGGCAACTCATTCTATAGAAATTCTTCTAAATCTTTATTCTCTTCACTAATTCCCTCTACTTCTTTACCTTACCTGAAACCAGTTACCACCCCCAAGGGCATCACTACCTTTATAACCCAGTTAAGGTGCTAATTCTCTCTTACCTTAAAGCCTCAGTGTCAGGAGGAAAGAACTGGTATCTGCATCTTTCCCCAAGGCTTTGAGCAGTCTCATATTTCTCTGTGTGTAAAAAAACTTGCTCCTTTGTGGAACATGCCAGCTACCATATTCTGCTCCCAATGATTATCATCTACCAACTTTAAAGTAACTCTTCCTTGTATATCAAGGCAGTTGGTTCACTGCCCTTTTAAATATATATATATAACTATATATTTATTAAAGTGACTAAAATATGTCTTAATATCTGAACCTGTAATAGTACTAGTTTAATTTTGTCCAGCAGTGCTATGCAATTCCAGATATAAGTGTGGAAAAACCAAGATATAAGTGTGGAAAAATCAAGCAAGGGATGGAAGGTTAAGAGCCTTGAACACAGTAACAAAAGTGGTCAAGTTGTTTGATCATAGGTTCTGGACTAGACAGGGAAAGAAAGAAGTACAGGACAGAGCTGGGAGCGTGGGGAGTAGGTACTTAGAACTGGATGAATTTATGAATGCGAACATCTAAAAATGTTGATTTTGGACATTTTCAAACATATTTAAAAGTAGAAATTATAGTTTAACAAACCCAAAATATGGCCTTACCCAGCTTCAACAGGTATCAATATGTTGTAGTGTTGCGGGAAAACAGAGAGACTGTGACACTGAGGCTATCTTAGGAAGCAGCATTTTACTAGTGCTGGCGCTACTCAGTGGGCTAATGCTCCAAGGCTGAGCAACCCAGAGAAAAAGGAGAAGGGTTTTATATATTAGTTTAGGTAAGGGAGGGGGTCGGGTTGTATGGCTATACATTTTTCTTTGGAATTTGCAAACTTGTATTTAGCAAAACCAGATTTTCAAAGAACAAATTGTTTCCAGGATACACATGACAAGCAGGGGTTGTAAACTGATAATTTCACAAAGAGAGGATGGGGGGATGGTACGGTTGTGAATTGATTACTATCTTGTACTTACAGGAAATCAGCTTGTGGCTATTCGGTTGTCTAACGTCCCATGTCTAGCAAGTTTGGAGCTTGCAGGTTGATTTTTAAAAAGAATAATTTTAGCTGTTTTTTAGCCCCTCTCTGCCACAGTAGTAATCCTGTTCCATTTTTGCCTCCCACTTTCCCTCCATCATCCCTCCCACTTCTTCCTCTTGACCTCAATTTTTTTCTTCAATCTCTTCTATTTGCCCCTCAATATCAATTTTTAAAAGTTCTTATCCTTAAAATAAAATACTCAACAAAATCCTTTCCTAGAATCCACATCTCCACTGTAGCTACTACTATGCTCTCTTTCTGTCAACTTGATGTTTACTTCAACAAGTATTTCAAGTTTCTAGGAATTCCTAAATTCTCATCACTTAAGTAAAACTGCTCCTTCATGAGTCACTATGTTTTTATTTTATTTACCCCTGGCCAGGAGTATCTGACAGTGTTGATTATTTCCTCTTATAAATAAAACTCCTTTCTTTCATCTTCCATGATATATTCCCTTTTAATTTGTTCCCACCTGGCTGATTCTTCAAGCAGTCCTCTAGCTATAGTCTTTTTTTTTTTTTTTTTTTAACCTACTCAGTAGAAATTTGTGTTTTACAGAGTTCTTTCATGAATGCACTCGTTAAATCCCATGGTTTTATGTATCATCCACATATAGACAGCTTCTATATTTCTACTTACAACTCATTTGTTTCACCTGGGCTTTAGACCAACATATCCAACTGCCCACTGTATCTTCACTGAATCTACTACAAGCATCTCCAAATCAAAACATTCAGAGCTGAACTCATTATCCTTCCCCTATTAAACTTATCCTCCTGTGATAGCATCTAGTTATCCAAGTTTTAGTAATCTTTCATTTGTATTTTAACTATAAAGAGATCACTAAGTTTGCTCAGTTCTACCTTCTCTCAAGTTTTTCCATCCATTTCCATCCATACCCATTGTCACTTCCCAAAACCATGCCACCATTTCTCACATAGATTATTGCAAAAACCTCCTAACTGCCTCTGGTTTTGTCCCTTTAAAATCCATTCTCCTCACTACGTTTTACTCCATTCCCCCAACTGGGAGATCTTTCACACAAATGTGTTCCCAGTGCGTAGCGCATATCTGACACATAGTTAAATTCTCAATAATTATTCATTGAATTAATGTTATCTCTTACTTATTAATCCTTCTTTGGCTCCACACTGCCTGTTTGTTTCCCAATCCCCTATGTGTTCTATATATCTTTCACTTCTTTCAATATTCTATTTATTCATTCTTTCAACAAATATGAGCCTTTGAAAAGCTATAAACAAAAAGAAGCAGGTCCCTGATCTCTTTATCTTATTATACTCTAAGCAGGATAATAGACAACAAACTATAAATAAAAATAAAATGACTTTTAAATAGCAATGACTACTAGGAAGGAAATGAAACAAGACAATGTGATATAATGTGGCTGTGAGGCTACTTTATACTGAGTTACCAGAGAATATCACTATAAGAAGGTAACATTTATGCTAAAATCTAAATGGGAAGGAACTAAGACGAAGGATCTAGAGGAAGTGTTCTAGGCAGAAGAACCAAGAAATACAAAGACCTGACATGGGCATTACCTGTGTTAGAGGAACAGAAAAAAATAAATGTGGCTGGAGCACAGTAATTATAGAGGATGTGTAAAGTATCAGGGAAACAGGCAGATGCCAGGCCATAAAATGCCTTGTATACCATGTCCAAGAGATAGAAGAAGGGCTTAAGGAGTAGCTATGTGAAGAATGGCTTTCAATGACAGCAAGAAAGAATATAATAAAAACATACTACTGCTATAGAGATTCAGGGGAGAGAATATTCTAAAAAGTATATTTTTGGAAAGAAGAATTCCCTAGCATCTTGATCAGTGTCTGGAATATAATAGACATTTAACACTAATACATGCATTTTATACTTTCCCTATCAGGTATAATGCCATCCTCTAATTGCTTATTTTCTTGTCTAAATCATTCATGAGACCAAGCTGAATGAAGGCACATTGTCTTGTTTTAGTTCCTTTATAACAGTTACTGCTATTTAACAATTCATACTATTCTCTTCCAAAATGAAATTCTAGTTTCTGAAAGAAAATTGTTACAAACCCTGCAGGAGAAATGCACAAATGAAAACTGTTAATGCTCCTGAGAAGCAGTGCTAGTCACTGGAACTCATATTCATTAAGCATTTTAAGAAGGTACTCTAAAATAAAAAACAATAAAGAAATGTGGAAATCCTAAAAGATTCAGTTAATGTTCACCCATAAAGAATATACCTGGAACAAAAAGCAGAATTCTATGAGAATTGACTAAAAAAACTAAAGTCTTATTACAGTATCACCAGCTACAATCAGATTAATAAATGTTAATCACCTCTTACTCATATTTTGTCGGAGTGATTATACAATTTCAACTAGATATATGTGCATATACAAAATATGAAATGGTAGCAATTACTAAACAATGGCTCAAGAATTTTCCTCAGGTAAAAAAGAAACCACTAGAAAATATGATGACTAAGCAAAGCTACGATAAAGCATAGAAAAAAAAGAACTAAAATTCACTCTCAAATGCTAATATAAGAATTAAGCCCTCACTATTTTCAAATAAAAGATTTTGTGAATGAATAATACCACCTGTCAATATCTGTATTTGAGTAACTGTTGTCTTTTCAAAAGTCAATTCACTTCATTCATGTCAATATACAATTTTACCTGTTAATAGTTAGCATGTGATTTACTTTATAAAAGCTTATATTAAAAATAGTGTTAAAATGGTATTATTTTTGTTATAATAAAACATCAAATAATTTTCATTTCTAAATAGGTTGGTAGTTTATCATGCTAATCAAAACTACTAGGGCTAACACTGAAATTTATGAAAAGAATGGCTAGAAAAATAAATCTACAAAGAAATTCATATTCTTGAAGTTAATTTAAAATTTTATACATACAGAATAATACTGAGAGTATAAGGCTTACATCATTATCTCCAGCAGCGTAGAAAGACAGAGTATGGCTCCCAAGATTAAAATCAATCCAAAATTCCTCAAGTTTTTCATCTGATGGCATTTGTAACTAATAAAACAAGCGTATAAAACTAGTACATACAATGTTTTCAGAAATGAAAACAAAATTCTGATCATGTTATATTCATGGCTAAAGGTTTTTAAAAAGAAAATATGTATACCTGAAAGGTGACAGAAGAGAGAGATATAACATTTAGATAATTTAGAAACAATAAAATGAAATGTCACTTTTAATATTTTACCAAAAAAACTGGCTAGCTCCAAGAAATCACAAATATTCCAAGTGCTAAGAGAGGTTGAAAATATTAGTTTGAATATATTCATAAATGATAAATCAGTAATAGTCTTGATTAAGGAAACAGTAGAAAATTTGGACTATTACAACCTTTATATTTCAGTTATTCTTGATTACTGATATGCTGTTTCATAAAATATCTCCTGGTGTCACTGTCAAAATACTAAACCAGTATTAATTGTAATCTAATTATGACTATTTTTTTTTTTTGAGTTGGAGTCTCACTGTTGCCCAGACTGGAGTGCAGTGGCCACTCCCGGCCACCGCAGCCTTGACCTGCTGGGCTCTGGCGATCCTTCCGTCTCAGCCTTCCAAGTAGCTGGAACTACAGGCATGCGCTGCCATGCCCGGCTAATTTTTTGATTTATTGTAGAGATGAGGTCTCACCTGCCCAGGCGGGTCTCAAACCCATGGGCTCAGGCAATCCACTCATCTCAGCGTGCCAAAGGCGCGGGATTACAGGCTGAGCCACCGAGCCTGGCTGTACTATTTTTAATGTTCTTCTCCATTAACTCATAATTCAAAATTCACTTGACTCCTGCATCAAAATTCATCCAATAACTCAAAACACGTTAAATTTAAAACTTACCTCATATTTATCAAGAAATGCTGACAAACAAGGAAATGTAAAGACCCTGAAATAAACAGTAGTTTGAGTTTAAGGAAAAAAATAAGCTTTCACAGCATAATCTAGTCCAGCAATAGAAGTCATACCTAGAATCAAAAGTAAATCAGGCAGTGGTCATAATATTTAAATAAAATCATAATTCCCTCTTTAATACTTTAAAAATATGTGTTTAATAGAAATTTGCTTATGCAAAGTATATTACTTTGAGGATACTATTCAACCTACCATTTTGACTAAAGTGACTGTATCAAATTTTGTGTGTGTGTGTTGTTTCAAAAATGAGCAGAGTTTCCTAATTTAGTTTATATTAATATAATTGATATTTCCATAAGACTCAGATGAAAAAAGAATGTAAGTGAATAATTCTGCCAATAAAATAAATTCATAATCAGATACTATTTTATAACATTTAGCATACTATCTCATTTAGTCTTCACAGCAAACATATGAAGGTAGCCGGGCACGGTGGCTAATGCCTACAACACCAGCACTTTGGGAGGCGGAGGTGAGAGGATTGCCTGAGCCCACAGGTTTGAGATCAGCCTAAGCAGCATGGCGAGACCTCATCTCTAAAATAAATAAAAAAATTAGTTGGGCATGGTGGTGCATGCCTATAGTTCTAGCTACTTGGAAGGCTGAGGTGAAAGGATTGCCTGAGCCCAGCAGATCGAGGCTGTGGTGGCCGTGAGAGTGCCACTGCATTCCAGCCTGGGCAACAGAGCAAAACTCTGACTCAAAAAAAAAAAAAAAAAAGAGGTAGTATTATTAGTATTCTTATATAACAGCTAAGGAAACTGAGGCAAGTAAGGTTAAATAATTTGCCTGATGTTAGGGCAGGAAGAGAGGAACCTATGATTCAAATTCAGGCAATATGACTCCTTGCACTTAACGCTTACCCTATTTCTCATGTCCTTAGTTAGTAAAGTAAATGTGAACTCATTCATCCATTATATGTATCTTGAACATCTATAACGTGCCAGGCATTGCAAATAGTTTGTTGTTCTGTCATTATTAAAAAATTGATAAAAATTTACATTACATATACTTTCATGCCCATCTCTGAAGTTAAATAACTTCAGAAAGATCCTACTTAACGGCATGTTAATTATAAAGGAAGATGATTTGTTTGCCATATATTTTCATTCTAGCTTGTGGGTGAAGGAGGCAGGTAAAGTAATATAGATGTCTAAATTTTTAATATGCCTCAAACACTAAACAATAATGACTATGCCACTTGGAAATACAGTAAACCAATTTTGGACAAAGTTATTAATTAATATGAATTAAACAGAAATGCACCTTTCCCGCTAAGAAGTAGGTTGGCAGGTTAGCATGCTAATCAAAACTACTAGTGCTAACACTGAAATTTATAAAAAGAATGGTTAGAAAAATAATTATATAAAGAAATTCACAATCCACAAAGCAAAACAAGGCTAGTAAAGGATAATTTCAGACTACCAGTGATTTACTAAATGTTATGATGAGCTACTATTTAAAATTAAATATCTATGCATTCCAACATAACAGAACAAATAAAATTAAATTTATAAAGATTCAACACTGGGTGCTCTCTCCTGAACTCTATTTCTTTATCAATAAATGGTATACAGTGCATTAAATTTACCTTCTTTTGTCTCCAAGCATGCCATTTACAAGGTTGAGAAATATCCTGCAATCCTATTAAAAAGAAAAAGACTTTTAAAAATCATTATAATTTTTTCCAAAGTTCACTAATTTCTATTTTTATGCTACTTACTGTTTCAAATTCAGAGTCCTTAATTTCTTTAAATGCATTTGCAATAAAACCCATTGAAAACCACTGATATGCCAGTTCTTGTCTTTGTTTTTCTGTGGTCATTCTACATAAAGCTTCTATAATGCCAACCTGTAAGTCATAATCTATAAAAAAGAGTGTTAATCAATTTTAAGTTATGAAATTTAACTTTAAAAAGTCCATATATTAGAATAAGCAAGAGAAATAAGTATTAGTGTAATTTATTCATTTTATGCTATTTTCCTTTTTCTTTTTTTTTTGAGTTGGAGTCTCACTCTGTCGCCCAGACTGGAGTGCAGGGCTGCTCCCAGCCACCGGCAGCCTCGACCTGCTGGGCTCCGGCGATCCTTCCGCCTCAGCCTTTCGAGTAGCCGGAATTACAGGCGCGTGATACCATGCCCGGCTAATTTTTTGATTTATTGTAGAGATGAGGTCTCACCTGCCCAGGCGGGTCGCGAACCCGCGGGCTCAGGCAATCCACTCACCTCAGCCTCCCAAAGGCGTGGGATTACAGGCTGAGCCAGCGAGCCCGGCTCATTTTATGCTATTTTCTTCATGTGGACTAGAAATATCTCTTCATAGAAATTAACACGGCTCAAATAACAAACATGCTTACTAAGAGAAAAAATAAAATTTTTTAAAAACACTTAAAAGAAACTTCTAAATATGCACAGAAATTGCCATTTCATTATTAGTTATAAAATGCAAAATAGTCCTTACAGTAGTCTATAAATCAAAGAATCTGTTTTCCTTGAGTATAACATTATGTTTATAGTTATCTTGGAGCACTTTAAATTGTAGTTTATTCTATATGTAAATCACTACATCAAAAATTTGTTCACAGGAAGCTTAGGATTGAAATTTTAACTTATTTTAGTAAACACATTGTTTAAAAACAATTCTATCAATCTCCAAAATAGTAGACCTCCTAATTTCATAAAATACCATTTGAAAAATTTCTTAGCAGAAGTAATCAGATCCACTGCAAAATTAAATTATTAGTTATAAGTCTACCATCAGGTACCTATTATATTTATCAACTCCTGTTGTCATGATAAATTACTTCTGTCCTGACAATATTTCTTTTTCACTTATTTTTATTAAAATATTAAAAATTACTTGATTGTACATGAACAGTTTATAATGTCACAACACCGAATGCTAATATCATTTAGGATATTTCATACTATTCTTAAATATAAAACTAATTTCTAATTTTGAAAAGACATACTTACCTCCTGCATCTAAAATCCTTTCTCCCATACTACACCTGTAAATTAAAATAACAGATTATATACTGAACTAGTATCAATTAAATGTAAAGTTCATATGTTTGGGAGAAAAAACTTCAGTAAAATGTACAACTGGCTAGTATCACTGACTTCCACAGAAATTTACATAAGCTAAGTTATATTAAAAAGCTACAATAGCTTGGCACTTTCAATTATTAATGAAAACTCATGGTTGCCTTATTGTCTTACAAAACATTCTTTAAATGTAGGTTCATCAGTTGTAACAAATGGATCACTCTGGTGCAGGGTAGTGATAATGGGGGAGGCTGTGCATGTGAGGCAAGGGGACATATGAGAAATCTCTGTAGATCAATTTGTCTGTGAATCTGAAATTGCTCTTAAAAATAAAATAAAAAGAAAAAAACAAAAAAGAATTCTTAAAATTAATAACTTGAAAAACTAATAAAAATAATAGAGTACAAATTGTTACATGAGAATTGACATCTCTTGGTTAGAGAGTATTTTCCTGGCATCTTGAGGCATTTTGTCAAGCATAGCATTCATTTTCTTTAGAGTCTAGAAAAAAAAATTAAAATAAATTCAGTGAAACATTAAGTATTTAGAGAAATACTCCAGGCTTATAAACTTTAAGCCTAATTTTTCTTCTTTTTAAGTTTTTAAAAAATTGTTTATTTAGGTTATTTTATTTTTTTATTTTTTTTAAATTTTAAAGATGGGTACAATTCAGGATTAGATATACAAGTGGTCATCATAGGGGTAAAGTTAGGCCTCCCTTTGGTCCCTACTTTGCCTGTTTTAAGATCAGGTATCCTTATTGATATTATGTGCTCCCCCCTCTGTGGGAGACCAGCTCCAGCCGGGTTCAGGGTACCCCAAAGGTGGAGATGGTGTTGGCGATTGGGGGGAAGAAGAGAGAGAAAGAAAGAGACTGGACTCCAGTCTAGTGCAGAAGCGATGTGTGTTATTGGGAATTAAAAGGGGTCTTTTATACACAAAGTCAGATGTGGGAGGGGCATTCCCCACCCACCAGAAACCTTAATCCATGAAAACTTAATCAATGATTGCCTTTAAACCCTTTTCATATGATAATCTTAAAATCCCATAACAAAGGATAACTTAATCCTAAACTGATATATTCTATAAACCTTTTTCATCCTAAGCTGATTGATTTATGCCAAGTTAAACAATTCTATAGAAGCTTAAGTATTTACAAACGAAAGTGGTCCATCCCAGAATGTTTGGAATGTGGCCCAGTCCAAAGTTCACAGTGGGCTACCTGCAAGTAACCCAGCTGCATTCTTTCAACAAAATGGCTGTCTTCTAAAACTATATTCTACAATTTACACCTTCAATAAATCCTAAGATCCTGACTCAGAAGTCTGTGACCAATACTAAGGCTCTTAGATGTGACACGAGTTTGAATTATAAGTTGTGTGAAAGCCAAAACTGCAGTTTGTGGAAGAATGGGAGCAATGAGCTTCTAAAGTTAGCTTGTGTTCGTCCCAATCTCAGAGTTTCTATGTTTTGAGCTCACAGGAGCTTAATCTGGTTAGTGCTGAGGAGAAAGGGGGAGGAAATGGGGTCAATAGCTCCTGAACACATCCTAGTGGTCTCAGGGTCAATGGCCCTTCCTGATCCCTAACGCTCAGTGGGCCTCCGTGGCCGGCTCCCAACACCCCTCCCCTGGCAGTTTCCAGCTACTGCCTATCCCTTTCTTATAACGTTATGGTAAATGTTCAGGGTTCGCTTATGAGTGAGAATATATGGTACTCAGTTCTTCGCTTCTGTGATAGTTCACTGAATATTATAGACTCTAAATAAATGGATCAAAGACCTAAACATAAAACCTAAGCTATAAGAATCTTAGAAAATACAGAAGACAACCTTAGGGGGAATCACAATAGGCGACCAATTCCTGGTCAAAACCCCAGATGCCCATGCCATGATAAGATAGACAAGTAGGATCTCATCATACTGAAAAGCTTCTGCAAAGCAAAAGAAACAAACCATCAAGAGAGTGGGGAGACAGATCACAGAATGGAAAAATATATTTGCCAACTCTGTATCTGACAAAGACCTAACTAACATCCAGGATCTACAAGGAACTCAAACATGCAGAAAGGAAAAAAACAAACAGCCCCATTAAAAAGTGGATAAAAGACATGAAGAGACATTTCTCAAAAGAAGAAATATGGGCGGCCAACAGACACTTGAAAAAGTGCTCAGTCTCACTAATCATCAGAGAAATGCAGATCAAAATTACATTGAGATACCACCTAATTCCAAAAACAATGGCCATCATTAATAAAACAAAAATCAACAAATGCTGGCAAGGATGTGGAGAGAAGGGAATGCTTCTACACTGCTGGTGGGAATGCAAACTAATTTTTTCTTAATCACCAAGTTTTATTCCAGGAGTGGAGATGAGTAGAAGAAAGAATATAAAGTATAAAACAGTAAATACAAAACAACATAAACCACAGGCTACCAAAAGTAGAATATAGCATGACTCCTGTACAAAAAGCATTTGTACTTTTTGCAACATGATATATTTATTATTATTCAATTATAAGATCTAAGGAAGCCAAAGTGTTATCTTATTAATTTTTGTTCTTATGGTTATACACATGTACACACATACAAACATGAATATAGATTATTTTTAGACTTCAAATACTTAAGAATCCCTAATATATGGATGGTACAATTCATTTTCATTTGCACTATATGCATATATAAGGCCATATGGTTATAAATTTTCAATAACTATTTAGGAGATATATTCATTATTTCAAGCAATGGATTGTTAAAGACTATAAAAAGTAATTAGTCTTTGATAAAATAATCTTTCAATTTGATGATTGCTATCAAATTTTATTTACTTTCTCATTTGTAGGCTTTAAGAGACAATCAAACAAATGACTTTACCTCTTGTTGAATACAAATATTAACTCTTGAGTCAATAACTAGGGCACAAATGCGAGGAACGAAACTTTCCACAACTTGCTTTTTACCTGAATGAAAGTGTTAAATTATTGATAAATGTTCATTTCAAAACTTTTTAAGAGGCAGTCTTTTCTTATAATAAGAGTTAAGGATAAGAACATAACTAGTACAGTTCAGAAGAAGGCTCACTTGCTTGGGCATCAAGAATAATAAAAATAAGTCCTGGTTCTGCCGCTAACTGGCTATCTGTCCTTGTAAAAACAAAACAAAACCAACAACAAAAACACTACTCAACAGATGTGACTGATCTTAACACTACCAAGGGAATAATTCCAGGTTCAGTTTATTTCAGGCACTTAGGAAATATTTTTTCTTTAGATGAAGAAAATATAGTTCAAAAGTGGAGACTTTTTTTGAGGCTTTTACCAAAGCTGGCCTCAATTTTTAGTTATACATCAAAAATTCTTATACCCATAAAGACCATCAACATATCTTGACCTCATGAGCCACTTTTACCTTAACCCATTTTCAAAAGATGAGGCTTTACCAGTATAAAATATATTCAGAGGAATTGCCACGTGTTGTTTCATAATGCAAATTTAAAAAATAATTTTAAACAATGGAAATATTGCAACAGCAAATGTATAACTTTCCAAAGTGACTACACAGAAAGAAAAAAAAAACTCAGATGAAAAGATACAATGATTTACTTTAAAAATCAGTTATATCACTTTATAATTGCCGTTGCTTTCAAATTGTTTTCTCCCTAAAAACTTAAGAATTTAGACTAGATTGCTATATTAATTGCAAAAAATCAATGAAATGTAGCATTAACTAGTATTTAAATCAACAGCAAATCATTTGAAGCTTTTTGGGTTTGAAGGCAGCAAGTAGCTTTATTTATAAACAATTCACCAGCCTCACTGACCAATTCTAGCTAAGTCTTCAAATGACAGAGAAATAAAATAACTTAGATCTAACTGTTTGGCACAAGACACTTGCTGGCCACAAATGAAAGTATGAGTAGTAATTTGTTCTGGATTCTCAGTTTACTATCGAAAA
This sequence comes from Carlito syrichta, assembly GCF_000164805.1. NCBI lineage: Eukaryota > Metazoa > Chordata > Mammalia > Primates > Tarsiidae > Carlito > Carlito syrichta. The sequence goes on from NW_007233071.1 coordinate 21,094, forward strand.
TTTTGTTACATTAGATCAAGCGTTGGCAAATGATGGCCCACGAACAAAACCCAACTCAATGCCTGTTTTTGCATGGCTATATTACTCATCAGTAGGCACTCTATAAAAAATTATGTGCATCTATCACGTTTTATTAAACCCGTAAAGTCAAAGGTGAATTTCAATCACTCTCATGAACTTAGCCACGGTCAGTTATGTGAATTTTTGTCAGAAATAAAAGATGGATATTATGACTTTCCCTACACAGCAGTCCAATGGCAGTGGTAAAGTTTTAGAGTGACTTGATATTCAACACGTCAAGAATGAATTTTTAACTGTCCTAAACCATTATCGAATACTGAATTATTTCAGTAATTAGCACTGGCTGCAGAGTTGATTGTGTTTCCAAATGAACTGAGCCCAAAATTACAAGACACAATAGCACTTGTATCATGAAGTTACACTACAGTGAAGTCATTTTGATGATAGTAAGACTTAGATGGCAAGTAACGCTATGCTGCTTTATACACTTCCCAGAAGTTAAAACAAGAAGCAACATCTCCATTTCTACACAAATTTTCAGGAGATGTATTTTTTTCATGACCCAACTAGAGGTCCAGCAGTGTTTTTGGACTCTGATTTAAGTGCAAAGGAAATTTCCAAATTTCAAAATTGATTCAAATTGTGCAACTGAGGAGCTTCCACATAACTTTTAATTGAAAATGATTACCCTGCAATGAAGTGACATTCTAAAAAGCAAATATTAAAAACCTAACAATTCTATTAATGCCTTTCATGTGATGAGCATTCAATTAAAATAATGCTCATGCACTGACTTATCTGGCATTGTCTGCAATGAAAAGACATTTTATAATGTGACACATAAAATCTCATTACAGATAAGCATTAACAAATGAACATTTGTAAACAAGTTTGAAAACAGGGATCACTAACTTTGAACTTTAAGTCAAATGTTATTCTCTTAAAAAGAATGTAATTTCCCTCATTAGCTGACCTGTATGACAAAAAACTATACTCAATTATTATTGTATTTTCAATTGCAACAATAAAACATTTGTGGAAATTTGTTTTTCTTTCTTTTTATACAAGTATCTACATAATATTCTGAGGTTTTTTTTCTTGAAATACAAAGTCTAAAATGTTTACTATCTGGCACTTTACAGAAAAAGTTTGTTGATCAGATAATGAGTTTTTAATATTAGGACAATACTACTGTAATTGCAAAATTATACTAAAACTTTAACAGTATTGTTTCAATAGAAATAAAATGTTTATCATACCTTCATCACTGACATCATGTATGACCTGAAAAAAGTATAATATTTAATTTACAACATATTATCTTCTATTACAAACAAATTACTAACAAATACACTGAAATAACAGGCTTCATTTTAACTCACAGCATACTTATTAAATTTCTGTTTAGCAACTATTTAGTTATATAAACTAACCTAGTCACTAACCACTGACATTTAGGCTCAGGGGTATAGAGAACATAAATTGTTTTTTCAATAAACACATACTTTATAACATCAGTTAATCAATGTGATTTTTTTACCATCAAAAAATCAAATAGGTCTTCTATCATATTTATAACAGCTTCATCTTCTGAATTTCCTTGACTTCGAATAATCTCCTTGGATTTTTCAAACCAGGAAACCATGTAAAAAAAGGAATGAATGTATTAGTTACTTTAAATTCCATTTTAATAATTTTAGAATGTACTTATATATTTTTATATACAGTAAACCTAGGACTAGACAGACATCAAAATAAAAATTCAAGTACTGTATCAAAATAAGCTTATGCTTTTAAAGATCTTCCTTGTTTTTGTTATTTTTAACTCACTATATTTTCCCATTGTTTAAGATAGGAATAGGTGAAGTTACTCTTATTTCTCTCTCCAAATTTACAATTGGGTGTATTTACTATAATAGATGAAAATAAATTATCATCACAATTTAGATTACTTTGGTACTGTTACTATTTGAGAAGTTTTAGTATTTTACTTCAATCAATTAATTCAGATATTTGGGTACATACTATCTGCCAGGTTCTGTTGTAGGTGCTAGTTATATAGCAATGATCCAAAGAGACAAATATCAATATCTTACATTCTAGCATGGAAGACAGTCAAACAATATAAAAAAAAGTTAGTAAATAAGAAGAGTTAAAGAGAAGATAATGCAAATAAAGATATTATGGAGCTTAAACTCCTATTGTCAAGAAGTCTGTGTGTGGTTTTCTTGTGATTTTTATATTTGTAGCATATGCTACAAGTTATAGAAATATTTTATTCTCAAAGTTTTATATAAAGTTCCTGAAAGTACAAATATATTTTTCAACCATTTTTAATTTTAACAGAAAGCATAACTTTTATCACATTTCTTTCACATAAATATGTTACATTTTCCATACTTATCTTTTGGACTAGTCCTTGTTTTATCATAGTTAGAAGTCCAGCTTGCCCCAGTACACTGATATTTTTGCCATATCTTCCAACAGAAACTAAAATGGTTGAAACAGTTTGTATATCCTTTTTATTAAGTTCCTGAAATGGAAAGTATACATTTAAATCTTTGCAAACCCAAAATAGTAGGAAACTGACATTGTGAGAAGAATTTTATACACATACTTACAATCCTCACAAATACTGAAAGGTAGCCGTTATAATCGGCTATAATGCAACTCCATATTGCAAAAGATGAAAGTGTGGTTCAAAAATACAACTTATCAAATGCCACCCAGCCAGTGAAAGACAAACTCAGGACAAAAAATGAAGATCTGTATAAATCCAAGAAACCTTAAACTATGATATAATGAATCAGTTACTTTGCATTCTAGAATTCTATGTATTTAACTAGTGGATCCAAGACTTATTCAATTTCTTATATTCACAATAAATCTCAGATACTGGGAGAGAGAGATTGTCAATAATCACCTTTTCACATGTATTAAAATGCCATAAATATGATAAATCAAATCCAAAGTTTTAGATGACTTTTTTTGTTTTAGTTTTGACAGCACCTAGTATTGTCTATGCAACAAGTATTTGCTGACAGTTTTAAAAATCAGACCAAGTTGTTTATACCTCAAACAGGTAAGTTTTTTCACAGTTTAGCTAATAATTGTAATCCTATGTAAACACAGCTTTTCATATATTTTATTTGGGAAACAATGCTCCAATGTGTTGAGTCTACTCAAACAAACAAAAAATAATAACCACGTGGTGAAGTAAGCATTTATTTATGTATAAGTGAGCTTGTTCACACCTTTCTATTCATTTTTTTTTAATGGAGTACTTCTTCCTAGAAAGTAGAGTTCTAATGATTGTAACAATCATTCAAGAAAAATATATATTTACCCTGCATATAAGGTCATCCAACTTGTGAAAAAACTGTTTGCTGCATTTAATCATCACATCTTCATGAACATCTATTTGTAAAAGTGTTTTCAAAGGCTTGAAATCATTTTTTCTTAAAGCATAATCTATGCATTTTTCCAGCTGTTAGGGAAATATAGATAATGGCATACACACTGAATCAAACAGTTGGTTACCTTATGCAATATAGTAATTTGAGAATTGTTTTCATATGAAAACTTGCAAATGAGCTCATAAAATATCAACTAATTTTATTTAAAAACATGCCCACTATTAAATTGGAGTAATTAAGTTAAAGATTTTCTTTGATAATAACAAAACTTTATATAGAAAAAATATTTTACTAATATGTCCATTCATATATTTTATTGCTAAAGTCAACATTATATCAAACTTAATAAAAATATGTTAATGAAAAAAGTAATAATCTTGAGAGACTAATGTTTAATATCATGGGCAAAAGCCCAGAATATCTGACTGCCAACCTCTTGCTGTGGTTCAAATAGTAAAGGAAAATGCATAAAGACAGGAAAAGCACCTTTTACAAATCATATCAACCAATATAACTTAAATAATACCTATATATAATACTTATAATCTTTACAAAATCTGCCATGCCTGCTACTAAAGTACATTATTAAGAAATTTTCACACCATAACCTGACTACTTGATGATCAGACTTGGTGATGAATTGCATATGTTAAGTGGATTATTAAAACTTATACTTTACCTAAATGCAAGTATCTTAACAATTTTAAAAACTTGATATGAAAATATCCAAGCATAAATTGTAAATCGGTGCATAATTATTTTCTATATAAAAGCTATCTATAAAGAATCAGCACCTTTAATACTTTATAGTCTTAAAATAGCCTTTGTAAACATATCTATTTAATAATTGAAAGAACATTTTGTTTAAATTCCTCTTGGCCATTTCATAAAACATGCAAGCTTTGTCACTACTAAAAATACAGCACTGAATACCTATAAGTAAACAAAAAGCAATTTTGGGAAATAAATACTTCCTTTTGATCTTGGACTACGTACCTGTAGGTCTGGTCTTATAGGCATTTTGGCTGCATTTAAAAACAGTAGGAAAAAATAAACACCTATAAAAGAATACATATTTTATGTATCTTACAATCTGTTTCACTTGTTTAACAGCTTAAAAATGTTAACACACACACATATATAAACACTGCTGCTTATATCAAAGGCCATACATATTCCTCTTTAATTTCCTCACTGAACACTTTCCTTCCCTGTTTATCAAACTACACATTTGAATATAGTCTAAGAATTTTCTACAGAAAAGCTTGAAGATCATTTATTCAAGCCTCCTCTTTTTAGAGATTACTTAAATTAAGTCAAAAGTCCTGCCAGAAGGTCACAAAACTAGTTAGTGAAGAGAAACCCGGACCTCCCTCACCAGTGATTCCCTGCTACACTTGTTCTACCCTTGGGAGCAAGAAGGAAAATACTCTTGAATTGAGATCTAAGTAAAATTGAGGTTATTAATAAAATAGTCAAGATAAGAAGAATATGCAAATACATTAACAACAACAAAACAGGATCAAAATATGCAGGGAAAAGAGTAAGGAAAAGAAAACCTAAGTACATTTCATATGTCCAGGAGGATGTTCAAGAGAGAACCCCCAGTTTCTGGTTGAGTGCCTAAATCAAGGGAAGGATATCACTTTCCCAAAGTAATTTGGGGTCCTTAAGGCCATGGGATGCAAGCAAAAGCAAATTAGTATATTGCAATATGACTTTTAAACAGAAAGCACATCCTAGGTTCAAAAAAGAAATTCCATATTCATTAAAACAAGACAAAATTGATGAAGTTACTTCAAATAATCCCATCTAGTGTTTCTGACAAGAAGAAAGACAAAGAACATTTGCTTTTCCCTGTCATGAACACCTAAGGAATTAAAAAATATGTAAATAATTATAGTAGTTATCCTCAAAACTCTATATGTCTATTTTTTTTTTTTTTTTTTGAGTTGGACTCTCACTCTGTCGCCCAGGCTGTAGTGCAGTGGCACACTCACAGCCACTCCAGTGTCAACTTGCTGGGCTCACGTGACACTTCTGCCTCAGTCTTCTAAGTAGCTGGAACTACAGGTGCATGCTACCATGTCCAGCTAATTTTTAAAATTTATTGTAGAGACAAGGTCTCGCCAAGTTGCCCAGGTTGGTCTCGAACCCCTGGGCTCAGGCAATCCACTTGCCTCGGCCTCCCAAAGTGCTGCGATTACAGGCTGAGTAACCGAGTCTAGCTGTCTCTTTCATTTTTTAGATTATGTGCAAGTATTTTGACTGTTCTTTTTGAAGCAAAGCACCAAAGCAACTGTGTACCTGATAGTATTATTAATTTATAATACTGTCTAATGCTATTTTTACCATCTCATTTTGATAATTATAGAAATGTTCTAAAATATGTAACAAGACCACATTGCTAAAAAATTTTTAAAAATAGTTAGGCATGGTGGCACCTGCCTGTAGTCCTAACCACTCAGGAGGCTGAAACAAGAGGATCACTTGACTCCAGAATTTTGAGGTTTGAAACATATTAATACTGCCTATTTAAAACCTTACTAGTTTGTCAAAACCCTGTATAGAACTGTGGACAAAATAACTCTGAATTCATGTTGATTTGTCTAGGGGTTCAGAAATCATCTTCACCCCACTTCCGAGTACTAAGGAAATAAACTTCAGAAGCTACAAAAGCAGCTTCCATTCAGGAATCTACTGGGGAAGAGTATCCAGCCAAAACAAATATGGATTGAAGGAGGAGACTCCCCCTGAAAGACAGTTTCACAAATCTGAGAACTCTAACAAGAGGTAGAATTCTGGAAACTGCCTCTGTAACATAACAAAGAACATGCTGGTTCACAGGTAGGTGTGTACTCTATGTCACATTTCCCAGGGCTGCCTTAAAGTACCACAAACTGGATGGCTTAGAAACAGTAGAAATTTATTATCTCAGTACTGGAAACTAGAAGTTTGAAATCAAGGTGCCAGCAGGATAGGGGAAGGATCCTTCCTGCCTCTTCCAGTTTCTGGTAGCAGCTGACACATCCTGTGGCTCATGGCGGCATAACTCCAGTCCCTGCTTCCTTTGTCACATGGTGTTCTCCCTTTTAACTCTTCACATTTTCTTCTCTCTATGCATATCTGTGTCCAGATTTCTCCTTTCCTTTAAATTTTTTTTTAAATTTTAAAGATGTGGGGTACAATTCAGGATTAGGTATACAAGTAGTTATTGTCCAGATAAAGTTTCTCCTTTCTATAAGGACATATTGGATTAAGGCTCATCCTAATGACCTCATCTTAACTTGGCTAAATACAAAAGTTCCTCCTTCCAGAAAAGGTTACATTCTGAGATAATGGGGATTTTTTGTGGGAACACAATTCAAACCCTAAAGTCCACACTTAATTCTACACTGGAGTGCCAAAAATGTGGAATTCAAGGAAGAAATAAAAGTTGAGAGTTTTGAATGTACTGAACGGGGGAAAAATACCTCAAAAAAGAGCTGGTAGCTGGGGCAGCTTCTCAGCACAGCAATGTCAGAGAGTAGCATAATTATAGAAAATTTCCCCCAAATGCAGTACAAAAATTAACTTCTTGCTGCAAGATTTTCTCCATTTCAACAGAAGTTAAGCAAGTCAAATTCTGGATAACTGACAGACATTTATTTACTTGTCTTCTGGAAAGTCTTAAGAGATCGTCTCTGGCTTCTCTCTGCCCCTGCATACCACTTGCACTCTGATGAACCAATCTTCAGTAATGATAAGTAGTAAGTAATAAAAACATTTTTTCCGAAACTACTGCACCAGAGGTCAAACATTGGCCATTTTTCTAAATTGAAACAGGTCCAGTAATGTGCTAAATATGTATGTCCTGTTAAGTGTTCGAATACTTTAAAAGACGATATATACCAGAACTTTGGCATTGAATTAATATACCTTTTAAGAACCTAGTAGTAGTGCTTGCTTCCTTTCTCTGGAAGTCAGCTCAACCTACAGCTGCTGAAAGAACCCCAACTCCATCTAGGAATCTGACTGCACCTGAACAGAATACGATGCTGGGGATGGACATCTGCAGCTTTAACTTAAGAAATTGGGCCTTCAGACTTCTTAATTCAAAAGTACAAGAAAATTTACTTTGGACTTTTTAATCTTTCAGTCCTTGGTTTTTAATTTGTGAAGAGTTTTAAATCTTTCAACCATAATGCTTCCTGAAAATTCAGATGTATGGCATTTCACTACTGAAACATCTTTATGCACCTTAAGTATTTGCTGTTGCCAAATACCTTTGTTCAATAGAGTATATCAGAGGCTCTACCAAATATCTAGACATAAATTGGAATGGGAAGTATAATAGAGAATGAAATTTCTGCCTCAGATATAGAGTGGCATTAGATTTGAGTTAATTTTCTGTTCTATGCCAAAGTAGAATATTTTAGGGTTAACATCTACAGTTCTTCCACAGTCCAAAGAGAATATATAAAAAAGGAGGGATGACCTTATGAAAAAGGAAAAATAATCATCCAGATAAATTTCTTTCAAAAGCAAGTTGTTAGTGAACAAAGATCATGGAAATGTTACAGGGGAACACTTTCTCTATTCTAGTATTTTGTGAGAAAGGATTGAGTATATACTCGTGGCCTCTTTCTATCCTTTTAACTCACATTGTCACTGAGGAGCTGGAATTATTGATCTGGTTGGCTAATTTGAAAAGGAGAATGATCCAGGCTCCAGCGTATTGTTTTATTCTTCCTGGAAGTTCTTCCCCTGTGAGAATGTCAACACCTTGCTCTGTCCTTTTTCTTTGGAGTCAGTAAGCCTTCTCCTACAGGATGGAAGGTGGAAGATGTACAGCAGTAACTTTCTTCAATTTTCCTCAATTACTACCTCAGGTAGTAAGTTTGATTAATTCTGGGGCTTAGTATTAGCAAATTCACCAGGCCAACAACCTAAACTCACACCCACCAACCTAGCCTATATTGGCTTAATGAAGGTTATGTTTCTGCCACTCTTTTTTTTCCTACTAGGTTCAAACCCAGAAAGAAAGAGGGGTGCTGTTTAGCAGAGGCCTTTGAGAAATTCCAGTAAGGCTCAGCATAAATATCTGAAGTGTTCCTTTATATTAGCAATAATCACACAATGGAATTTTTTAAATATACAAAACTAAAATGAATAAATCTAAAATATATTGCAGGGGGCTCCACTTACAGTTTTTACCCAGGGCCAGCAACTGTTTGGGAAGGCTTGCACATTAAATTATGCTTTTTCTGCTGTCACAACTAAAGCAATCTGAAAGCATGTATTTAACAAACTGCCCTGAGACATGAAAAAAAGCACAAAAAAATTATTGCCAAAGAGGCACATGAAACAAACAGATGGTTTGAGTGTCCAGTTTACTTTTGCACAAAAAAGTCAGCAAAAGAGGAAGGAAAACTAGTTTTCTACCTAGGCAGATTTTTAAAAAGAAAAGAAGCTAAAAAATCCATTTACACACACCTGTCCCAAAGTTGAATGAATATAGGCTGCAACACAGCCAAAATCATAACTATCTACAACAGTACCAAATAAGGCAAATTTGTCATGGATTGGAAGAGAAGACCACCACCAGAAGGAAGCAAAAGTTATAAACTTAGTTTTCCACCATCATGAGAAAACAACTTAAAATATTTTTATGAAGTACTATGTAACAGAATGCCCTAAGAAACTCAGCAAAGAATAATTTTTCAAGAGGAGTGCGTGCTTGTGTCAGATAACCAGACTGAGTCTTGGTCTACTTACTGGCTTACTCATTAGTAGACAAAACAAAGAACTAGTGAGATGACTGTATATATGCAGGCAGATAAAAGATTAAGGTTGAAAACAAACAAAAAATCTTACCCCACAGGAGAGACACATATCCCTCCCCCCGAAGCTGAATGAATGCAAAGAGCAACAGATCAATTCAAAGTACTCACTCCACCAAAATGACAGATATTCAGCGTGTCCAAATATAAATTAAAGGCTAACAAAGAGGAAAGGGGAAGTTTCCAACCTCTCCTATCATGACCAGCATCTTAACACTAGCAATTTCACAAAAAACTTGTATGGGCACCACCTATGAAATTCAGCCTATCAATTCATTTTAGCATCAGCATCAGATACAGGATGGACAACTCCAAAGTTGGGGTCTGGTCCAAGAGGCCAAGCGAGTTCTTGACTTTGCACAGGAAAGAACTCAAGAGCAAGCCACCGAAGTAAATAGAAAGCAAGTTAATAAAGGCGAGCAGACATGGACAGAGCAGTCCCCTACATTGCTGGGATCTCAGTTGAAAAATGAAAGCAGGTTTACTGAAATGACACAGGGCAGGCAACACCACAGGCATAGCAGGCTGGGCCGGTCTTCAGGAAGAGCCAAAAATCGTGGGGCGGGGGGGGGGGCTTATTTTTACAGTTATCTCTAATGCTAATAAGCAAGCGATGGAATATTCATGTTTTCCTAGAAAATAAGTGGAGATTTCTAAGAACGGGGTCCCCCTCATTTTTTTTTTACTATAAATGGGCAGATGGGAGCAGTCACCCTGGTTGGAGAGTGTGTCACCCACATGCTAATGTATAATCACAAAGAAACAATGAGGGCCAAAGTCGGGGGTGGGAAAATTAGTTTCCATCTTGCTTCCAGCTGGCTCTAAGACAATGCCATCCTATTTTTCAACACAATGCCATCCTATTTTTCTCTGTACGGGGTCTCAGAAAACCAGACTATTCATCTGTCTAGAAAAACACTGTCTCAACCACCGTTACGGAGAAATTAGTCTTGCTGTTTACCCCAGGATATTAGTCCTGCAGATCTCCTCCTTCCCTGTGGTTAGCTACTATGGTGGACATCAGGAACATAGCACACAGCACCGGATGAGGGCACACAGCAGGTGGGGGAAAGACAGGTGAGTGGGGGAGGGGGATGAAGGAAGGCAAGGGGGAGGCAGGGGGAAAGTAGAGGGAGGGAGGAACGGGAAGGGGCACATGCAGGGAAG
>NW_007233071.1:32080-32536 GCF_000164805.1 Carlito syrichta
ACCCGCCCGTACCAGCGCGTTCCCGGCCCGCGCCTCTCCCACCGCATTTACCGCACGGCCCACAAGTGTCCAGCCCCGGGATCCTCCTCGGCCGTTTTCACAACGGCTACGCCTCAACGGTTGGGAGCCGCCCACCCGGGAGGCCCAGCTCGAAACCGCACCTGCCCTCCGCACCCCTCTGTCAGAGAAACCCACCCTGGCGCCTGGTTCAGCCTGCTGGCAAGAGGCATCTGCCGCCAACCCCTCTGCCCGGCGTCGCGATTTGGCCTGCTGCGGCGACTCAGGAGGTCGACGGAAGGCGGGAAGCGCGCGTCCAATCAGCGCCGAGCCCGGTCGCTGGCGCGCCCAATCAGCGCCGCTGCCCCGAAGCCCCGCCCTCGCACGCTCGCCGGGGTCGTCCGAGGCCCGCTCTAGGGACGCCTTGGAAGGCGCGTCTCGGCCGGGCCCTCAGGTGAG
>NW_007233071.1:32760-37971 GCF_000164805.1 Carlito syrichta
GGGCTCCAGAGATCCTTCCGCATCAGCCTTCCAAGTAGCCGGAACTACAGGCGCACACTAACACGCCCGGCTAATTTTTGATTTATTGTAGAGACGAGGTCTCGCCAAGTTGCCTGGGCGGGTCTCGAACCCTCAGGCCAGGCAATCCACTCGCCTCGGACTCCCAAAGTGCTGGGATTACAGGCTGAGCCACCGAGCCCGGCCTTCTCTTCTTTTAAACTTAATTTTATTATAAAGATGTGAGGTACGGATTAGGTTTGGGCACATAAGTGATCTACGTGCAGGTGAGGCTGGGCCCTCCGGCCGGTTTCACTGGCCCAGGTTCGGCGGAACCAGGTGCCCTTTGCGTTGTCATGTCCCGCTGCTTTCCTTCTGTGCTTTTGCGATTGACTTTCAGGGTCCACGTGTGAGTGAGAATAGTGTTTCCACCGAAATTATCCGTTTAAATAACACCAGCGGATGCTTGTGTGAACCCCGCGAGCCCTTCGAACGTGGACAGTGCAGAGGCTGAGTGGTCCCTGCCCCCTCGCCCGGAGGCCACGGGAAGGGGACCCAGCCCGCGCTTGGGTGCCTTGACCCTGTGATGAGAAGAGCGCCACGTGACTCAGATTTGTCTCGGTCTTTTTAACAGGGGCATAATTGTTCAGTCATATGAATTTTATTTTTGTAGATCCAGGGTCTCACTGTGTTACCTACATTGGTCTCGAACTCCTGGCCTCAAGCGGTCCGCCCGCCTCGGCCTCTCAAAGTGCTGGGATGACAGGCATGAGCCCCCACGCCAAGCCGAGTCATGAGGATTAACCTCATCTGAGGAATCTCCTCCTTTGAGGGGCATTCACAATACTTCCTATTTTTCATTTTTTTTACAGATAATACTGCAGTAAGCAACCTTTAAGCTGGATACATTTCTAAAAGTGGAATTGCTATAGCCAAGGGTATGTAGAGGTCAGCTTTTTATAGATGTTGCCAAATCAAAACTAAGATTATATTTTAGTAGCATCTCCATCGTCTATGTAAAAGTCATCAGTTCTTTACAAATACTGGATTGTGGTTTAAATGTGCAGTGGAAAGCACGAGCAAAAATAAACACAAGGGAATAGAACAAAAGTTCAGTGGAGGACTAGAGTAGATCAAATCACCTAAAACATAAGCTCTCGAGTGTTTTTAATATTCTGCCTAGCTGAAATTGCAGACTTCTGGACAACTTTGGGACTGTTCCATTAATTTCTGAGATCTTTTTTTTTTTAATTCAGAGCTTCCGCATTACATATTCAATCTAATATACACAGAGATTTGAGGGAATTCTATATAGCCAAAGTTTTTAATGCTTTTGAATCCTTCACACATTTAAGTTTTGATACTGTATAATACAAAACGTAAGATTGTAGATTACTTCACCTTCTGACCTGACAATTTTGTAGGGTAACTATTTTCACGTTTCATTTTCTTCCAATAGATTGAAGACCCTTCATGAATCTTAAATTCATGTGAATACGAGTTTCACTAATACACTTCAAAAAATAACAGTAGTGATTTTCACCTTGCTACTTTTTGGTAGACAGAAGGAAGAAGTTAGACCCCTTTCCGTGGTTTCATGTGTTCAGAATGCCTAGGAAATATTTAGTTCACATAGTAAAGTATAACATGGAAGAAAAAAAATATCACTCATTGTAATCTTATTTTGTGTTTTAAAGGTTTTAGATTGTCATGTTTGATGTAAAAACCTTATCAGTTATAATTAAAATTTGGTTTTAGTTAAACAAGCACTTATTGGAAGCATCCTGTATGTCATATCACAGGCAAAAATAGCATTGACTTCAGCATAGGTTTGAATGCTCAACTCAATTCGCTACTCACCAGCTGTGGGACTTTAGGTGAATTACAGTCATGCATTGCTTAATAACAGGGGATAAGTTCTGAGAAACATGTCCTCAGGCTGTTTTGTCATTGTGTGAACATCAGTGCTGTTAAACACACCTAGATGGTACAGCCCACCACACACCTGGACTATAAGGTACAGCCTCTTGCTCCTGGGCTACAGACTTGTACAATGTGTGACTGTACTGAACCCCATAGGCACTTGTAACAGTGTTATTTGTGTATCTAAACATAGAAAAGTTATTGTAAAAATATGGTATTATTATTTTATGGGACTACCACAGTAAATAGTCTGTTGTAGACTGAAATGTTATGTTGCATGTGACTATACTGAAACATCTCTGAGCCTTACTCTCTTCAGCTAAGCAAATGGGGCTACTATCTATCAGCTATTGTAATTTTGAGAATTAATGAAAGCAAGTTCATAAAGCACTGTGGCCAAGCCAATAAGGGAGGGCACAATAAATGCTAGTTTCCTTCCCCTTGTGTGCAAGGCTTTGTACTTAGGCAAGGGTTAAATCGAAGGGGAGGCAGACACCCACTGATTACTCCATACCTGGGCAGCAAATGCTGCAAGGAAGTACAATTGTTATCACATCCCTGTGTTCCCCTGTGGTTTTCTTCACATGTGATTTTGACCTGGCATATAAGATTGTTTCCCTTTCTCAAAGACATACACAACTCTGCTCCTGAAGCTGAGGCACAGTTATTAAATTTGGTGGTTTTTGTTTTGTTTTGTTTTTGCCAAATCCCTATATTTAATCTGTTTTAGAAAGGATAAGACTACATGTGATGATTTAAACAATCCAGAAATTTCTAGAGCTTTATCTTCTGTAATTAGGCCACAAGAAAAACACACTCTAGCTTAATAGAAGAATCCATGGCCATTTCTGCACATATACTTTAATACTTAGGCTTGAGTAGAATCATTTTAAATGACAGACATTAAAATATGTTTGGGGAGACAACTCAGCAATTGCACAATCCACTACAAAATGTTAACATCTAAGCAATATAACCAAGTTTTAAAGTCTGGAAGTTCTCTCTAAGCTGTCCACAGCTTCTTTATCAACCAGGCAAGTATATTTAGGCTTCTACATTTCAAAATGTTGATATTTTTAGAAAGGCACCTTGAGGTTCTCTGAATATTGAAGATATAACACTTACTTTGTATCTCATAACCAGAACCTTTTTGTGATTTTCATATGTGGAGTCTCCGCATACCCTTAAACAATGCATTTGACTCACACCCGAATCCTCTGGATCATTGTCTTGCACTCTGAGCAGGGCCAAGGGCATTAGCAGCCAAAGCCCTCACAGGCTTGCTGACCTAATTGGATGGTTTGTTAAATAGCAGGAAATGCAACCAGGGTTCTCTAGCTTTTGCATGTCAATGCAGTGCACAGTGTTAACAGGCAGAGACTGTGCAGTTAATCACATTTTAAATCAAACTTCAGTGTTCTTAGGTCAAAAGGTACCAAAGAAAGCCATCCTTGTTCTTGGAGTTTTAAAAGGATAGAGGCTGAAGTTATCAAAACCAAAATAGGTAAAAGGCAACATGAATCCTCTCAGTATTGATTTGACAGATCTTAACAAGCATTCAGAAGTTAAGAGTGAATTCTTTGGTGACATATCATAAAGCTGATGACACTTGTTCCAACTGTATCAGAAACACACTTCACAAATTGGAGATCCTTTCCCACCTTGGCTGGTTGTTTCACACCTCAGTTCTAGCACCTGCTGTCAGAGAGACCTCTGCTCGGCACCAAAGGAACCCATCAGCTCCTCAATGGGAGTTGTCACTGCAGCACCCTGCAGGAACAGTGGTCCTGAGTTCTTGGTTGGAGGTTTGAAAAAAAGGCATTTGATAGTTTGAACTGGGAAACGAGTTCAGAAAATATGAGAAGCTTTCTTGTCTGAAGGCACAGAGAATCAGGTTGGCAGGTAGCTGATAAAGCATGACATGTGAATACAGTTTAAACCCATTTAAAGTATAAATATTTGTGAATGATGTTTCCTCCAGTGCCCTGACTATTGCCGAAAATACCTTCTAGTTCCACTCGTTAACTGACTCCTGAAAGATAAATGCTGGAATCTTCTGATACGTAGGAAGAAATAAAGAGAGTCACCTGTATCATCAAAAGGTAATTGCAAAGGGCCCTGTTGCCTGAAGTTCTGTAGTCACCTGAAAATGGAAATAAGGCAGGATTTTTTAAAAGTTGGAAGCTTTGTCTCCTTCTCAGCTACTGGTGTAGGAGACACATAGCCTGCCAGGACAGCCTCAGTGCCCAGGAACGGTTGTGTGATGACTGAAGAGGCATACATTTCTTGCCTATTAATAGTTTCCTAGTGTTAGAAGGCTGCAGGCATTGGCAAGCACGAGTGGTCTCAGGTTTTCCTTGTCCTGGGACAGGAATGCCAGGAGGGACCATGGTGCAGGTCACACTGCATTCTGTTTACAATGGGCGCAAACACTACAGAACCCCCCTTCTTTAAAGCTTATTAAATCCATAATGTTCCTGAGGAGACATCCACTATGGGCAAAAGGTCCCAACATCACAACAATAAATAACAACTATGATTATACATGCACAGGGTCTTCCTAGCAGCAGGACTCAGGCCTTTCCAAAAACAAAAAACAAACGTCCTCCATGCACCCACCACCCACCCACCCCCCTTCCCCAGCACATTGCACAACTCAACTTCAGAGGCAACTTTTTAGACCAAGTGACAGACATTTCAAGTAGAAGACAGGACGGGCTACTGCCAGGGTACCTCGCAGGAGAAAATGAGGTCAGATGACTTGGGGGTGAGGAGGGAAGAGGGGAGGAACCGCCCCCTAGACGTGAGAGCCCAGCTGGGAGAGGACTCGGGTGCGCGGCTCAGATGAAGTGGATCCAGCTTTCCTCGCACTCCCCGCGCGGCATGTGCAGTGCGTGGTTGCGGCACGTGAGGCTGTAGTCGCAGCCATCGTTGTTGTCCCAGTGCTCAGCCCCTGCCACGCGGTAGCGCAGCGCGAAGTGCACGCGAGAGCCAAGCTCCAGCAGGAAGGGCGGCACCGGAAAGCCGAAGGCGAAGACGTCCTCGGTGCCCTCGGCGCCTGCGGGCCCACGCCACCGTGCCACTGCCTCGTGGACGCTGCGCCAGCCCGAGAAGGTGTAGCGCACCGTCACCTGCTTCTCAAAGGCCAAGTTGAGCACACGCACCGTCCCGCTGATGCCAAGGTCCGAGCAAGTGACGCGCTCCAGGCACACAAGCTGCCGCCGCAGGCGCTCCCCAAAGTCAGCGGCCTCGACCGGCGGGGGGGAGGCGGGCACCAGGCACTGCAGGGGG
>NW_007233071.1:38272-76351 GCF_000164805.1 Carlito syrichta
AATTTTCTTGGAGTTTCTGCCGTCCAGGTCCGAGAGACAGCTGAGGCTCCGCGGGACGGGCTTCCGGGACCCCGGGGTGGCGGACAAGATCGCGGACCTTGGGCCTCTGGACATGGTCCTGCCGGCCGTCGGAAGATGCACACACAGAGCCGAGGGGCAGCTTCCGGGACCCCGCCTGGCTCTCTCAGAGTCCCCGGCCGTGCTCAGGAGCCGCCCGGAACCCACCGTATTAGCAACCTGTAAGGGACCCTTGGGCCCGCTGCGCCCTCCCGGTGGCCACCACCTTGAGTCCTCGCCCGGGTCTTCCGCTTCTTGCAGCTAAGCAAGAGCAACTTGTTTCCAAAAGATGACTTCTTGCTCCGGTGGACAGACCGCCAGGGCAGCGCAGGGTGGCGCCTCTTCCTTGTTGTCATCCGAGGCTCTTGGAGGAGGCTGCCTTCCCGGAGCGCCCCGCCCACCTCCCGGGCCGCAACTCACAGGGCTGCAACTTGCCTCAGTGCGACTTCCCCGCGCCGCCCCGCCCCTGGTGACGCCGCCTGCGGGCGGGCCCCGCCGGCCGGAGCCCAGTCCCGGAGGCCGCGAGCCGCCTCCAGCGCCCCTGCCGCAGCGCGCCGCAGCCCAGGAGGAAGGAAGACTGGCAGCCTCGTCACGTGTCCTCTGCGGTCGCGAAACAGGTCTGATCAATTTGTGTCTGCGTCTGCCAGGGCTGTGCGCCTATCGATCACAGATCGTGTCTGCACAAACGGGACGAGGAAAATGCATGCTGCGTGTCCCTGGATTTTTGGGTTCCTGGGGGAGGGGGAGAAGCCGGCCTTTTCAGGAGCTGGCCCCCAGGCTAATTTTAAGCGTCTCAGCCACTCTTTGGACATGATCAGTGCCACCTGGACCCTTGGCCAGACCCAGGCAGCTTCGCGGTGTGGAGGAGAAGCGTCATGTCAACGCGTCACCCACAATGCCTTGCCGCGCGTAATGGCCAGCGGTTCCCTGGCATGGGGAGGGGTAAGAAGTGCTGCTTCTGCACCAGAGAGGAAGACGAGGAACAAGGGCTAATACCCAGGGATGAACTGTGCAGCTGCCCTTACACAGCCTCTGGCGCTGGGGCAGCATTTCTGTAGCCAGTGTCTCCGGCTTTTGGTATTGTTTCCACACTGGCAAAGCAGCCGGGGAGACCGGGAACCTTTTCTCTACATCCTTAGGGCTCTACAAGTGTTCGTTTCTCTCACCCAGTAACTTGGAGGATTGAATGCTGCGGCCTTTAATGTAGAGTAAAGCTTGCCAGGTGAAATGAAGTGAAAAGGGTGCACGTGCACTTCCTGGAGAGCAGTGTGAGACTAGGCATTCCATTGAGAAGGTTCCTTTTTAATGCCTGGAGGACAGAACAGAAAGAATACCAGACTCATGGAAGACGGTTGGCAAAGAACATTTTTACATCTAAAATGAGCCAAGCCTGATGATGATGATATAATTTGTTAATTGTGAGAGCCCATATGTGATTTTTTATTACCACCATAGATAAACCGACTATAAAGGCTTACATGATTATTGTGGAAAAAATATCCCACCTCTTATCTATTTTACAGAGGCAGAGGATATATAGGAAAGTTTAGTGTTTGGATTCTAGTTGGGGCACTCTTAAGAGACCACCCAAAATGAGAGAGGGAATAACGGCAATCTGTGGAATGGGTCGACAGAATTTCACCAAGAGATAATGCTACATAGTATGAAATATGGACTCACATATAGGAAATATTTTAAGGGACTGCTGTGATAGAAAATGCAGAGGATTGAGGAAGTGTCCTGCCTGGAGTGCAAGCTCCACGAGAACAGGGACGTATGCATAATCTATGCTACTTCTTAGGTATTCCTGTAATTATTTGTTGAATAAATGTCTCAGTGTTGGAATAAGACATGACCTTATTTAGCCTCCCAAGTTTCTTCAACATGTTATTTCCAAGGTGATTAAAGCTGCATGTGTACAGGGAGAGAGAGAAAGGGATGGAATCCATTCATAGTATTTATAATAGTATGATTCTATATTGAATATCTACTGTGATAAATATGCAGAAAAGACAAAACTGTGTCTACTGTGATAATATCTACTGTGATAAGACACTATCTCCCTCCTCCAATATTTCATAGCTCAGAGTACAAATCACTATATGATCACAGACCCATATTTCAATACTATGCAAGTATTTTAAAAAATAAGTAAAAAAACCAACCCAGTACTTCTGGCAGGATTGTTTGCAGTCAATACTGACGGTATTGTTGCTTCTAGTTCTGGTGGTGAGGACTCCTTTCCAAATATAAGAGGAATAAAGAAGTCACCTCCCCAGCTGTCATCATCTTCCACCAGATTGAACAAGAATATTTTGAGCACTACAGAGAAGGTGATGTAAACTAAGAAGAAAAATCTTTCTTAGATTTGTTCTGGTTTCTTAGATTTGTTTGACGTGTGTGTGTGTGTGTGTGTGTGTGTGCGCGCGCACAGTATTTATTACTGCATGCCTATTTTTTTAGACAGTCCATCAAACCCTAGATGATGATCAGCCATGTGATTTTTTCAAGAAAAGGAATAGGGTGAATGAATCTCATCAGAAGAGCAGGTAAATGGTTTTAGTATAATCGTTTTATCTTGCAGAAGGCACATTATCTCACTTCTCAGACTGATTATATGAACTGGAAAAATATATCTATAGATAAGAAACATACACTTATATTTTCTATCTAGCAGAAATTAGCAGAAAAGTGGTTTTAAGCATTACTCTTAGTCCAGAGGTCATAATTCCAGGTCATAATTCTTACAGTGTTAGCAGAGTTTATAATTATGAGCAAGTCCCTTAATCAATTTTCTGTGTGAGTTCCTTTTGCTACAAAAGAATACAGATAATAATTAACTTTTATGGATGTACATTGACATGTAGGAAGAAACAAAATTTTAGTTGTGTTAGTTATGGATTCTGAATAATGGACATTCTTTCACTTTTTTCATTCATTCATTCAACATTTTTTGAGCACACATGCTGTTGGCAATGATTTAACATCCTCTGTATTTATTAATTAAAAAGTAGCACATATTCAAATAATTGCTTAGTTTGGTTGAAACCACTGGGCAAGTGAACCACTGAGGTTTCTAGAAAGGATGTTTACCACCCTTTTCTGTTCATCCTAAATGACTTATATTACAGAGAAGTATTATTAACCTTAGTCAAATGCTATGTTCTTGGTAAATATATTGAAAAGAAGATATTTTCAACTCTGATGTGAGATTCTGCCTCAAAATAAATAACCCCAGAAAGAATAAGTTACTATAGCAGTCATGCACACAGCATTCATTATTTCCCTCTATCTGCCATTCACAAATAGCACTGACCCTATGTTTTCATTCATATTATGTTATAAGGTATTGTTTTATTTCTATTATTTAAACACAGTTTTCCCAAGTGTGTTACCGGTTTGAAAACATTTTAATAAGCTTTTGGTTTAAGATACAGGTTGTGACCCGCCTGGGCAGGTGAGACCTCATCTCTACAATAAATCAAAAAATTAGCCGGGCGTGGTAGCATGTGCCTATAATTCTGGCTACTCGGAAAGCTGAGGTGGAAGGATCGCCGGAGCCCAGCAGGTCAAGGCTGTGATGGCCGGGAGCGGCCACTGCACTCCAGTCTGGGTGACAGAGTGAGACTCCAACTCAAAAAAAAAAAAGATACAGGTTGTATGTGCTACACTTTCATGTATTAAAGTTTTAGTCATCTCACAGTCACCACTAATCAGTGATTAAACTCTGTAAAACTTGCATTTTGTATCATATTTACATCTAATCTAAAATAGACATATTAAACAAAATTGGATGCTTTTGGATGTTATTAAACACTGTTGATCATTAACAGAACAGATTGAGAGTTCTGTGGCAAATTCTTTCCAAATTAATGGTTTTTTAAAGTACACGTAATTGCTCTAAAAATTTTTTTTTTTTTTTTGAGCTGGAGTCTCACTCTGTCGCCCAGACTGGAGTGCAGTGGTCGCTCCCGGCCACCGCAGCCTTGACCTGCTGGGCTCCGGTGATCCTTCCGCCTCAGCCTTCCAAGTAACTGGAACTACAGGGGCACGCTACCACACCCGGCTAATTTTTTGATTTATTATAGAGATGAGGCCTTGCCTGCCCAGGTGGGTCTCGAACAATCCACTCAGGCTCAGTGGATTGGGCTCAGTGGAATGGACTCAGGCAATCCACTCACCTCAGCCTCCCAAAGGCGCGGGATTACAGGCTGAGCCACCAAGCCTGGCTCCTCTAAAATTATAAAACAAACACTTTGAGAAATGTTTTTTGCCTAAATGTTAATATTTAATTAAAAAGCAGAATCCATGCATTCACTTTTGGCACATGCATTATGTAATGTTTCTTTTCTTTTCTTTTTTTTTTTTTTTGAGTTAGAGTCTCAGTCTGTTGCTCAGGCTGGAGTGCAGTGACACACTAACAGCCATCCCAGTGATGACCTACTGAGCTCTAGCAATTCTTCCGCCTCAGCCTTCCAAGTAGCCTAGCTGGAATTACAGGCGCATGCTACCATGCCCAGCTAGTTTTATTATTATTATTATTATTATTATTATTATTAATTTAGAGACAAGGTCTCACCAAGTTGCCTTGGTTGGTCTCGAACCCTTAGGCTTAGGCAATCCACTCACTTTGGCCTCCAAAGTGCTGGGATTACAGGCTGAACCATCGAGCCCGGCCATAACGTTCCTTAGAGTATTACACATGGAAAAACGTTTCATAAAACTTCTGTAAAGAGTTTGGAAGCTTTACGTTTGCTAATGCCTTGTAATGGCTGGGAAAAAGTACAACTAGAGGATTCTTTTTGTTTGTTTAATCATAGCCAAACCATTTTTGTCTAATGTAGTAAGAATTGCAGTTTTATTTTTCACAGCAATATGAATGCTGGCCCATCTTGGAATAAAGTGCAACATTCAAAGAACTCTTCAGGAAAAAGGCAGAGCAAATCCCAAGTGCCCCACATTTCTTCCCAGCTGAGAAGCAGTCTCACCGGTGTTTCCCTGCCAACTGGAGATAAACTTAAAGAAAGCATTTCCCCAGAAGGAAAACCCGAAAGGAGTTTACTCAGTTCCAGGTGTCAGGGAGCCTCGGGGAACAAATTGTTTCTTGATTTTCAGTCCATGAAAATTATTAAAGAAGATGCTGATGAGGACAGTGCAAGTGATCTCTCGGATTCGGAAAGAATTCCCATTCCTCCGTCTCCCCTCACACCTCCGGATCTTAATCTTCGAGCTGAAGAAATTGATCCAGTTTACTTTGACCTTCATCCAGGTCAGGGTCAAGCGAAGCCTGAATACTGTTATCCTGATTTCCTTCCACCCCCTTTTAGCTCCTGGGACTTGCGGGATATGGCCCTGCTTCTGAACACAGAGCACAGAACCGAAGCTGGGCCACAGGCAGGAGGACTCCTGGGGAAGTTTATCGACAGACTCATTCAGCTCGAGTGGTTGCAGATTCAGACTGTCCAGTGTGAAAAAGCAAAGGGGGCCAAAGTCAGGCCTCCCACTGCCGCTGGGGCCTCCGTGGCCCTGAAAAGCCCTGGGAGAAGTAAGCTGATTGCTAATGCTCTGTCGAAACCGCTACTTCACCAGGAAGGGGCTTCGAAGTCAGGCCCTTCCCGAAAGAAAGAGTTTCACCATGAAGTCCATCCATCGTATTACACATTTGAGAATTTCCCCAAAACCACTGATATGCTGGCTACTAGCAGATTATGTTATCAGAAGCAAGCCCTTGAAATGAGGACGGAAGAAAAGAAAAAGAAATCAAGTAAGAGTACCAAGCTGCAGCGCTGGGATCTGTCCTGCAGTGACAGCAGCTCTAAGATGGAAACTAGTGGCAACATTCGGATCCCCAAGCAGGCAACCATGATTCTGGACCCAGCTGATTCCTATAAGACCCCCAAAACACAAGTGCATGCACATCTTAAGAAAAAGGGAAAGGCAGAAAGCTGTGGTCATGCCACCATATCCAGTGAGAAAAAACTCAAAACAAATGGAGTCAAACAAAACACATATAAGCTAAAATAATATCCGAACAGTGAATTGCCAAGATCTGCGGATACCTGAGTATTAGAGCTCTTCCAAAAGTTCCACTGCGTTGAATTTTAAGGGATGTTATATTTACATTTAAGTAGTTGATTGGCTCTTTTGTCCACCCTCCGCCCCCACCCCCCACTTCCGGCTCCTGTAGAATTATTTTCAAAGAGTGGTGTCTTTCAGTAAGCTCTTCTTTGTATTGACAGTCTTAGGCAAATGAGAGCCCTTTAGATAAAAGTCAACAATGTGCCATATGAAACAATTCACCAAAACTTCTGAAATAGTAGCCAGCCCATGGAGGACAGACAGTGGTGTGAGCTTTCCGTGTTCACTTGCACATAAGCATATACAGTGGTGCATACTGTCTTATAGTGGTGTGGAATCCCAAATATTCAAGATAAGGCCCTTCTTGCCACACCCTCTTGCTTTTTAATAAGCTATTCAAGCAGAATTTCTGTTCATTTTACCCTTAGGAGAAGCATTAGTTCTTCCTTATGTTGGGCAGTACATGAGTTTCTATTTTGAGCAGTCATTTATCACTAAGCTGCTTGCTCTTTAGAGACATTGGAACCTTGTACTTTAATACATTTTCTCCAACATGAGTGTTACAAAAGACAGAAATTTTCAATTTAGAGGTGGTGGTGAAGTCCATCTTAGAGTTCTCTAAACTGAAGTTAAAATGATTTAGAAATTTAGTGGGTTTAAGCATGAGTATTGCTGTTTGGTGGGGCTAAGAATGAAATATTTGACACTCTAGAATTGCTGGCATGCAAAGCGCTTTCTCCAGAGACATGTCATGGGAAAATCACATTTTAGAATTTGTAAATGAAGGGCCTTCTATAAGATAAAAACACATGGAACCACTGTGAATGTAATCTTTATTAAGTTACTGATTTGGGACCCAAATCCTGTTGTCCTTAGTCAAAAATAATGATCTGTTTTAGTTTGCAGGAACAGGATTTTATAATTTTGCGTGAAGGTCAGGAGCAGGAGAGGACACCATCCAATGTGGAGGGGAGTAGGATGTGAGTGTTTTGAACACCCTATCTGGTCTCATGGCTTCCTGGCTCCCCTAAAAGTTTATTTAACTGCAGCTAAATAACATCTATTTTTTTCCTATAAATTTGCTGTGAGCTTTCTGTCATTTGTGCAGTGTGTTTTAATGCCTGTAGTTGATTTTATCCCTGTAAACAATTATTGTATTTGTTTTTTACATACATGTTTCTGTTTTTTTCACCTTTGGGGCAAATGAAAAACTTGACATTTTTTATTTGAAAATATATAATGGCTTGCAAGCTTTTTACACAGCGGTAAGTATCATCAAAAACAGCATAAGGTCACAGTGTAGTTATAATTAAAACCATGTGCAAAGATTAGATTTTAAGATCTTTTAAAATTTGATTTTAATTATACTAAGAAATATATGAGCATATTTTATGGAAGCCTTTTTCTTTTAGGACTTTATTTTCAGATTTGTCCTGTTACCCTCTTGTGTCTTTATCTCACACCAACATACATGAGAAAGCATGCTCTTACGCTAAGATCTGAAATCTTTATATGAACAAGAGATGTAAGTATAGTAATTGCTACTTCCATAGTCCTCAGATGTGCTATAACTATTGTACTCGGCGTATGTTTTGTATTTGGAAAGCATAGCACTCCTCTTAGTTTTTGTGAGGTTACTTTTGTCCTTTGCCTGCCTTGTTGCTTGTGAGCACAGATTAGTCCATTATCCATGGCTGGGGCCTCACTTACAATTCTTCCTCTGTTAGATTTTGATGTAGCTCTTTATGAAGTCTCATGGCCAGCAAATAGCCATAAGCATGCTTTTATATACACGAGTATTCACTCCTCATAATGTTAAAGGGATGATGCTGCGTTGCTGCCTTTCCCTGTGACACACCTATGTGAGTACTCTTAGAAACCTTGAACGGTTGAGAGCGAAGGGGCTTACTTCTCCTTGCTGTGTGTATCTCAGTTGAAGACCATCATGATTAAGAAATTTAGAGGTAATGCCTCATTCGTTTGTTCCTAGCCCTTTTAACTGAAGTTGATTTCATAATTTGGAGAATAGTCGTAACTTCATGTGTTCAAACCATTTTAAAAGTGACTTTTCTTGTTTCCTTTTTCTGCCTCAGGTTGTTGATTTTGGCCAGTATTATTCTGATCGGATCAGAGCTCTTAATGAATAGCATTAAGTTTTTAAAAGTTAGCTTTATTACAGAATTGACATAAGCACAATTTTAGTTTTATGGTTTCTGATGCACATATCTAACCCATCTTAATGAACTGAATAAATGCTGCAGGTAAGATCTTGCTGTTTTCAAGTAGACAGCATTGGAAATTGAATCATAAACTCGTTCAGTTCATCTAGTTTAAACCATTAAATGTCCTGCTAGTCTAGTGACACAAGTTGTCGTATTTCCAAGAAGTGCCTCTCATTTACATATACCCTACATTTCAACCAATTAAAACAGTCCAAGATTATTTTTAAAAATACAAGAAAAAATATTTCAGGCTTAGACTCATTTAGTAGAAAAAATCACAAAGTACAAAAATGAACTATAAAAACTTATCAGTATTTGCTACGATTGTTGAGGTCTCCTCTTTTCCAAGTCTTTAATGACTGAATGGGCTATAGGCTTGTAGCAAACTTGGACTTGGGAGAATTGGTGGCCTATGATAAAAGCGATGGGGGAGAGGATAGCACTGGTCTTGTGACACCTAATAGCTCAAAGGAAAACGGCTTGCAGTTCTTGGGGCTATGAGGTTACTTCCAGGAAAACATAAGAATTTCTACCTTATGTGATAGAAATATTGTCTGTTTCCTCCTTCCTTTATGTTCATCTACTTGAATAGCTACAAAACAACATAAAACTTGGTGGTACTGCATTTCAAGGTAATTCAGAAGCAGTGTTTATTATTTATTTATGCACAAGTCTGGGACACCATTCAAAATGGCCTGAAAATATTCAGCATGTTTGTTATTTGCTGTTATATGATTGTATGTTTGGTTTTATATGCAATAAAACAGAATTCATGTAAGTTTTTGTGAACTTGGAGTTCTCCTTCCTTGAGATGAATTAAAAGCAACACAATATTGTCTGGATTTTTCTGGTATTGTTTTGTTTTGCATCTCCCTTTTTTTTTATTTGAGATAGGGTCTCACTCTATCAACCAGGCTGGAGTATAGTGACATGGTCATGCTCACTGCAGCCTCAACTTTCTGGGGTCAAGCAATCTTCCTGTCTCAGCAGGAAGTCCAGAATAGCTGGGACTATAGGCAAATGCCACCATGCCCTGCTAATTTTCTTTTCTTTCTTTTTTTTTTTTTAGTAGAGATGGGATCTCACTTGTTGCCCAGGCCGGTCTCATACTCTTAGCCTAAATTAGTCCTCCTTCCTGGGCCTCCCAAAGTGCTGGGATTACAGGCATGAGCCACCTTGCCTTGCCTATGCAGGTCTGTTCTGAAGTGTGTCTTTATTTTCTCCCTGATTATTTCAAATAAATACTTGGATGAAATTCTTTCCAACTCCTGTCTTAATACCAAGTGGCATATGTAAACTAAGCACACTTTAACATCACTTGATATATCTGAGAAGCATTGCTGTGAATTTCTTGAGTCCCTGTTTCCCTTATTACCCCTGCCCCCCCCCCCCCACCAAAAGGTATTGAGGAGTAGTTAGAGGAGCAGGATGCAAATTTGGTAAGTATAAAATTAAGGTAACATGGGAAATAATGAGTTTGCACCTTAATGTTCATATCCGGAAGTGAGTAGGTCTCTTTCGAGGAAGTGGCCTGGTCAGGAGACAGCAGTTTTGAGCAGCACTCGCTGTAAAGCATAGTGAAATGCCCTTGGCTCCTCTTTCTAATCCCACCTTTAACAATGAGGTACATTCCTTTGAGTTTACCAAATTGTGGCAGAAGTGTTTTGGGGTTTAAAAAATAATTTTTTGGTATGGTTTGAAAATTAACCATGGTGGAGATTTTTAATCTTTTTGGGGGAGAATGGGCAGGCTGTACAAGAAATGCTGTTATTTTTGGGTATTGCTATTTTCTTAGCCACAAGGTGGCGACTAAACCCTTTCAGAGAGCAGTGAATTTGTCCAGCGAGTGCCTTCTAATCAAATATAAAGGTTTTTAGAGAAAAGGATTGTTTGACTTCAGACCAAAGCATGCTCTTTATTTAGCTTCATTCTACCATTAGAGAATTAAATGGTTTATTATATGTAGTTAGGTGCTGTTGGAAGATTTTTTTTGATTCATTGAACATTACCATATCATAAAACACTGTATCTAGCATAAAATAATGTTCAATTAAGTAATATAAATCATTAATTTATTAAAAACTTCATAGAGATCTCTGTTCATAAAATGCAATTTGAATAGCTATCCTCAGAAATTTAGTATTTAAAGTATTATCTGTAATAACACTGGGAAATATATATGGAATTTTAAAAAATGGGATAGTCATGAATATAATGATCTGAGCTGAAATATTTTAAAGAAAACTAATAATGCATATTTAATTCTATACTACATTAAGCTAGTACAATTTTATGCCTTGCTACTCAAATCGTGAGCCCTCCCCAGGTCTGTTGAGTCAAAAATCTGAATTTTAAGGAGATCTTTGACACATTCAAGTTTGAGAAACCTGCTTTTCTGGTACTTAAAAAGCCTCCAAGTTTGAGTTGACTGCTTTCTTGGTACTCTAATGGCTAGCAGGCTGTGCTCCCCCAACCCCAAGCAAGCCATTTGCTTATCTAGTCCTGTATGCTCCAGAACTTAAAGGCACTTGACTGGCTGTTTACCTCAAGAATGGATTGCTAAAGTGAGTGATTTATGGCCTGTGATAATCTGTGCCACAAGTTGACTTCAGACCAGGTAGGTACCCACCCCACCACATTGTCCTTTTGCTTTTAAACTCCAGACACGGGAACACTCACTCTGCCTTCCCTGACCCTTTCATCCACTTGGTCATTTTGGCCAGGTTTACAAGGATCTTCACCACTTTTGCCCAAGCCTTTCCTCTAAACTCTTCTCTTGATTATTATCTCCCCTAACAAAGTGAAGAGAAAGAAAAGGAAGACTTGGCGTCTTTCCTGCAGTGTTTTCTGTTTTCTAAATACTGGAATGAAATGCTTTTTAATTATAGAAATTATGTAATATTGATGACTTAACAAGCTTAATTGAGGATGTTCTGATTTTTAGGAAGTATATACTGGTTTTCCTGTGGGAGTTTAAACAGCCTCTTAAATTTCCCCTTCCCCTTTCTTATTTTTCCCTAAAGAAGCATAAACATTTATTTACATAAATGACTTGTAAGAGCTTGGCGATCCTCCTATCAGTATTATTGATATTGGGATGTACTTGAGAGAAGTGAAAAAGTCTTCAATGTGATATATCTGATACACACCTTTTTTTTGGTTTTCGCTTTCCTAATTGCTCATCTGTAACTACAAGTTAGCTGAAACAATTGGGGCAAGACATTAAAATCTGTCAAAGGAAATTTTTGGCCAGCTCTTGGTGGCTGACCCAACATACTGCAACACAAGGACCAAAGGACCACATTTTCTGGTCAAACTGTGTGACTACTAAAGCAATCAAAATAGAAGGGGGAAAAAAAAGTCTTCATCACTGAAAATAAATCAGAAGTACAAATGACAGATTATTCTATTCTAACATGAAGTCTGGTGAACTCCAGTTCTTGTACATTTGGCAAGATATTGGGGTACAACTAGACACACACTATTAGGTATTGGGTGAAACTCCACTTAGTAATAACTTGAACTTTTCTTTGATGGAGCCAAATATACTTTTCTGATATTTTTCCTCCAACATTGTCTTATAAAAATGTTTTTAAACATGCAGAAAAGCTGAACAAGCTGTACAGTGGATGCCACGTGCCCACTCATCACTGTCCAATCACCATCTCACTCCACCTGCTGTGTCCATCCTCTGTCCACCCAGGGATCTGAGTTGCTGTCCCTTCCGGGCATCCAACTCCTTCCAGGTTCTGCCTGCCTGTAGTCACCCTGCACAACCTTCACTCCAGGTCGTTGTCTTCATATTTGTTGACAGTTGTTCAGCCTGGCAGAGCTGGTCTTATGGGATCTACTTCACTATGACTGGGAACTCAATGCTCCCTGACTGGTTTTTTTAAAAAAACACTTCTCAAGACTGTTCTGAGAAATTAAGCTTTTCTTGAGGTTATGAAGAACAGGATCTTGAATTCAGAATTATTTGACTGGAAAATGAATTTTAAATGAGTGAACATAAGAGGTCTTGAGTCAGTGGACCCATGAACATGAGCCATTTATTCTGCCCTAATCTGAGTCTTTGGCCATGCAGTTTCTAGCCTCAGTTACATCTTGGGCACATTTTTACCAGCCACTTCAGCTAGTAAAACCAGCACAACTTAACATTTCAGTGTCAGCCTCAATTGAAATCCAACCTCTCCCCACCCTCGCTGGTGGGCTGGACTCCAGGGTGGGTGTGCGTGCAGTGGGGGGACTTACTTGCCCCTCTATTTCACTTTCTATCTAGCACTGATATCGTAGGACATGGCCATGCGCTGCCATTGTGACACCTCTTTTCCTTCCCTCTCCCAGGCTCTGCCTCCTCCAATGTTGGGGACAGAAAGGAAACACTAAGGGGGGAGCACCCACATTTCCTCCATCATAGGCCACTCTTCCAGCACATTCCCTGTGGTTGCCTCACCTCCATGGAGAAGGCATCAAGACGCCACCCTGCCTCTGTGTACATGCAGTGTGCGCTCTGCAGTCAAAAGAAGGCCCCTGCCCAACCATGTCATTTCTCCGTCCATATGAAAAACGCCCAATGGAGGCATTGTGGGGTGCTTTGGTTATCATCTCTGAGTCCTGCTGTCCCCTTCAATTCCCTTCCTCTCAGTTGGGCCAGGGGCCTGACCATCCAGGCCACTGTATAGACAGGACTCCAAGCCAGGTGGGAACGCCAGGTTTTCAGGCTTGCAGTCACCCTCATTCTCCACCAGTGACATCCTTCTAGCTGCCATCTGGTTTCTCAAAGTGGAAAGAATGCACTCCATCCATTCTCAACAGGAAGCAGTGGCCCTGAGCTCTTTTTGCACATTAGCCATGCAGAAAACAGCGGACACTCTCTCCTCCATTCCTTGCCTCAGTGGGTGGAGGTGGGGAGAAGGGAGACAGGGATGAGACACAGGCTAGGGGTGTTAGGATCTGTTCTGCCACATTTCCAGGAGCCCTGAGTTTTCTGGCCCAAGTTGTTGCTGGCTTTCGTTAGAATGTGGTGAATCAAATGCTTTCTTCTCAGTTCCTGAACAAGTGGAACCTTCCGCACATCATGCTGTTCCCTGAAAAGACAACAAGTGGACAAGTTCAAGTTTCTTTGACTGACAGCCCTGGAAAGAAAGCTCAGTCAATGCCTGATGTTTGTGGGAACTTCTGGGACAAGGATAATATTCAAGACAAATCTAATACGTTCTTAGAGACACTCATGATGCTGTCATCATTCTAAAAAACAAGAATATTGAGAATTTAAGATAGATTGGGGTACCCCTCAACAGACAAGGAGAGAAGGCTGGGTCTGGGTAAATTATTGTAGCTCACACCTCCTTGTAGCCGTCAAGTAACTTTCATCTCATGTTTCTTTGTCAGCTTACTGGGAGCTGGGAGCTGCCATCATGTGGCTGTAAAGTATTACTGCACCTCTAGGGACACAGGCACACTAGACTTTTGGCACTGGAATTACAGTTGCTTCCAATAGAAAGAGAATCCGGGTACCTTCTAACTCAGACTCCCCGGATGCAGCAGTGGGCAAAGCCCAGCATGGCTGGCTGAGTTGCAGGACTCACAGCCTAGCAGAGAAGGGTTGCCTTACAGACACCTGGCATTTTGCTCAGTTATTTTTAAATGCTTGAGAATGTTGAAGATGATGTGGTTTCTAATATATTAAAGTACCAGCTTCTTCAAACTTAAAACAAATGTGAGAGTGGAACCCTTCACTGGCATCCCCAGCCCCATCCAGATGAACCCTGTGTGGGGCCAAGCATGGCCTTAGGCTTTTTAGTTGGCTACCATGCTAGACCGATCCACTTGAAAATGAACAAAGTATCCAATTTCTCTTTATACATGAGAGATCTAGAGACCAACCTTAAAATGACATGCATGACTCTGTTCAATAATGAGCTATTAACTTAACAAAAATAATAAATTATTCAAATAAAAATATTCAGCAGCATCTCATCGAGCTATGTAAGTAAGTCTAGAAAGTTTGCTTTCTATTTTACCTGTGAAAGAATCGATTACTCTTAAACAAGGTAAAGTGATAACGAGGTCATGTTAAGGCTATCAGGGTTAATGTATCACAGATTGTGTTTTAAAACTTGCTCCTTGCTACCTTAAGGATTAGCATAATAGAATCCCAAGGGTCCCTTTATTCTGAATTCTAATGCAAAAACTCCCAGGTTGCCACAAAAACCCTGTCCACAGGGAGACTCTTTCCTCTCTCTCCTCTCTCCTTTAATACCAAACTCAAAAAGGCAGATTAATCTAGGTTTAAAAGAGGTTTCGGTAGAAATAGTCTGTAAACCCCAGAGCCCTAAGACAAGGTTGGAATAAAGATATTTAGTGCTTTGGAAAGTAAAAGATTTTTTCCCACTTTTATTTCTTTCTTCCCACCCCTCCCCTCCTTAATAAAGTTATTCTTTCTTGCAGTCATTTTCTAGTTTTTGGTTTTTTAAGAGGATAGGGGTTATAGGAAAGAATCGCTAAATACCCTACTAGAGAAAGAACTATTGGGTATTCTGTTTTGAAACCAAAAACCAACAAGAAAACAAACAGAAACTCTACTTTCCCACAGGTGCTGGTTTTACATTCCTTGGGCTGAGCCTGTCTCCTGGAGGCCAACCCCCAGTCGGTCCTCCTGCAGGTGTGACCCCAGCAGTGTTATCCTCCACTCCACCCTTCCTAGGAACTCCACTGCACAAAGGAGGTTAAAGCTTAAGAGTTGGCCCACTCCCCTCTGATAAACTCAAGAACAGCTGAGAAAAGGGAGGAACAAGTTGGGACGAAAGCGTCTGGGTCAGTCTGATCTGATCGCTGTTAGAGAAGGATCCCCCAGCTGGAAGGGAGGGTGTTAGCTCTGGTGACACCAGCTCAGAGGACTCACGAGGGCCCACACCATCTGGGGGCATCTTGGCCATCAGCACGCGGGCATGAGCTCTGGGAGGAACACCTCGCTGCTGCTGCTTCCAGTGCTGCTGCTGCTTCCAGTGCTGCTGCTGTGTCTGCTGCAGGTGAGCAAGAATCAGTGCCCCGAATTCAGGGGTTGAAAATGGAAACCATCCACCCAGGGGCTTTGCCCCCTCCAGGCTCAGGGAGGCAAAGAGGGACTGAGTGTGACCCTCAGAGATTGGCAAGAAGGAAGGGCAGGTGTGCTGCTGGGAGCCAGAGCTTGGCCATCTTTAGGGTGATATAGGTTGTGGCCTCTGGATTTATTTAAAGAGGGGGTGTCAAGCATCCCAATCTATTTTGGGGGATAAGGGGATTGGTCTTAAAAATGATTTATATGACACACAATTTTTACTTAGAGTACATCAACACATACGTTTTCTGACAATAATTCTATCCACACTATATGTAAGACTGAGAAAATTTCAGCTGTCCTTGTCAAAGACAATTTAAGCAGACCCTTGGGGATGGGAGAAAACCCACCCCCAATGTTACTGCTCAAACAGGATTACAAACAGTGAAACTAGGGGTGGAAACATACTGGCTTGTTCTGGTTGCACTTATGGTGGACAGAGCTAATGTTGCATATGCTTGTTAGTTACCATCTGCTTAATTGGCTTTCTAGAGGAAAAGAGAGAGAATCATTTATTCTTTCTAATGTCAGTTGAGGGCAGAGGTGGCCCTGTTGGTCAGGGGTAAGACTGCAGGTTCTGGATGGATCTGCTTAGCTTCCTGACCCAGGCTTGTCCTCTTCTGGTTGGTAACCTGGGTTAACCTGACTTTGCTCTTCGCCTTGGCTGAAGTAGGACTCACTCAGGAGTTTCAAAGAATCTCGATGCCTGGGTGCTGCCCTCTGAGCTTCAGACTGAATGGATTGGGGGTGCAGCCTGGGCATCAGGGTTTTTAACATAACCTTATTGAGCCTTATTTTCTTCACCTGAAAATGAAGTTATCTGACCCACTGGTTGTGAGAGTAAGCATGAAATGGCTTGGTGATGTGAGAGTTGTCAGAATCAACATTTAAAAAAATAAAAATCCTGACAGAGCCAGGGAAGGCCATGAAGAGAGGGCTCTCAGCCTATATGCCTGATAACAAAAACTACCACAAAGACTGCAGAAATCACCACCTTGCACAGAGGCCAAGGAGACCTTACACAAAAAGGATGTCTGCCTAGCAGCTGCCTGTCCATCTTCAGCTTCTGCCTGGCACCACCCTTGTTATTGATCTTTGTAGCCAAGGATACTTATTTCAAAATATTATGCAACCCTTCATTTTTTTTCCTTTAACAACCCTTGTCTTTCTTTGTCTCCCTGACTACATACATAGTTTACTATGGTGCACATACGGCAGCACAGGACAATTCAGCCTGTGTGTTCTTGTGTCTGTGTTTTTCTGTTTTCTGAATTGCAGTGAAAATCGTTGGCTGTATTCATTCAGAGCTCATGTTGCATCTATTAACTGGACACCTGCTCTGGGCCAGATACTTTAATAAGCCCTGAGGATACAGCAGTAAACAAAATGTGCGGGGTGGGGGAGAGGTTCCCTGTCTAATGAGGAACACAGTCTCTCTTTCTGAAAGTGGTGCCTTATTTGGTGCCAGATGCTTGGAGTTTGGAGCATTTTCTTGGTCACATTTTGCCATATCAAGAATTGCGAGTCAGGTGCAGTTGTTCACGTCTATAATCGCAGCACTTTGGGAGGCCAAGGCAGGAGAATTTCTTGAGGCCGGGAGTATGAGACCAGGCTGCACAATGTAGTAAGACCCCTGTCTTTACAAAAATAAAAACAAAAATTAGCTTGATGTGGTGGTGCGTGCATGTAGTCCTAGGTACCAGGGAGGCTGAAGCAGGAGGATCACTTGTGTCCAGGAGTTTGAGGCTACAGTGAACTATGATTTCACGACTGCACTCTAGCCTGTCTTGAAAAAGAAAAAAAAAAAAACAATCTGAGTGGTTTTTAAAATTATTATTACTATTATTAATTTCAATAGTTTTAGGGTGTGCAGATGGTTTTTAATTACATGGATGCATTGAACAGTGGCGAGGAATTCTGGACTTTAAGTGTGTCTACCACCCCTACCTATGCACATTGTACCCAACAGGTGATTTATTTATCCCTCCTCCCTTCCCGCCCTCCCCATCCCGAGTCTCCAATGCTCATTGTACCATTCTCTACACCTTTGCAGTTCCTTAGTTTAGCTCCCACTTATAAATGAGAACATGTGGTACTTGCTTTTCTATTACTGTGTCACTTCACTTAGGAGAGTGGCCTCTCATTCCATCCAAGTTGCTGCAAAGGACATTTTTTTCATTCTTTTTTATAACGGATGAAAATTATTCCATGGTATACACAGGGGTGCCAGAAAATGTATACACATTTTAAACAATGTTATCTGTGTATTACTTTTCTAAGTTGAATTGAATTACGGTAGCAATGTGTAGTATTATGACATTCGCTCATGTTTCTATCATGCTTCTGCCATTTTCTTTGCATGGTGATGCTAGCATTCATTTGATTAACATCGTCTTTTGAGGGAACGTCATACTTAAAATGTGTACACTTTTTTGGCACTCAGGTATACACACATTTTCATTGTCCACTGATCAGTTGATGGACATTTATGTTGATTCCACATCTTTGCAATTGTGAATTGTGCTGCAATAAACATACATGTGAATGTGTATGTTTTGTATGACGACCTCTATTCCTTTGAGTAGATACCAAGTAGTGGAATGACTGGTTTGGATGGCAGACTACTTTTATAGTTCTTTGAGAAATCTCCATACCGATTTCCACAGAAGTTGTACTAATTTTCACTCCCACCAACAGTGTATGAGTGTTCCCTTTACACTGCATCCATGCCAATATCTATTGTTTTTTGATTTTTAACAATAATGGCATGGTGAGTGTTCTTAATCAGACAGCACATTAATTTTATGTCTAATGCTTCCTAGAACCCTGTTTTAATAGTTTATGTTAGCATGAATTTGAATCAGATCCTGGTTCCATCCTTTTCAGTTCCCCCAACGAGTCTCATCAGGAAACAGAGCTGTGTTCTCCTCCCTCTGTGCGGTGCCCGAGCAAATCAACTCAGGTCTGAGTTTGTGTTGGGTGGAGGTGGGCAATAGAGACTGGACTGTGGACTGTATTTCAGTGATTACTGACAGCAGCTTTATATAATATAATAGATTCCAGGGAATCAAGACACACATGGAGAACATGATTCAGTAGGTATCAGACATTTTTAGTAACCAGAGTGATGACCTTTAATTGGACAAAGAGTTTTACACCCAGTAGATACTCAATTATTTGCCAGATTGGCTATATGTGAATTATTCCATTCCCACATCTTGACTTTTCTTCCTAAATTAGTTTATAATCATTTCTGATGTCCATAACAGGTCCCTACCGCCCCTCCCCTGATCTCTGCATCTAGCAGCTAATATATATTCTGAGGTGGAGTTATTATATCTACAATACTTTTCCTCTGAAATCGCCACGCCCTTGCTTGGTCATTCTTTCATGAAGCCAAATCACAAAGTCAGGACTCTGCTCTGCAGGTTTATGGTTTTGTTCCAGGCCCAGTGACAAGTAATGACACTCCATGGATGTGAAGTCTTTCTCCCCTCTTTTGTCATTTCTGATCCTAAGAGGCCATGACTCCTCAGCTTTGGACTGTGGCCAACTGTAAGAAGAGGGAGGCTTTAAGAGAAGGAAATCAGACAATTAGGAAAACCTGTTAGATGTGTTGGTGGTGGTGTGTTTTTAATCTGGGAAATTCTGAATTGCATTATCTTTTAAACAAAGTTCATACTATGTCCTAAGGAGTGGGAGGATGGTTGATACTGCAACATAATGAGGTCAATGACACTATGAGATCACCCAAGCTTCAGTGTATGGAGTGTGTTAGAAAAGTGAGTTAGTGTCCTAGCACTGCCCAAAGTGCCACAAATATATATATATATATATAGTAAGCCTAATTTTAATTGTTATAAAGGACTTTTTCAGTCATTTGATCAGGGCTAGCCTGAGATATGTCAATCTTTAAACTTTTGCCAATTCAACTGACAAAACAAAACAAAAAAACAAAATATATAAATATGAGACATTTACTCTCTCACAGTTCTAGGGGCTAGAAGTTTGAAATCAAGGTATCCACAGGACCAAACTTCCCCTGAGACTGGAAGGAACACTTCTTTGCCTCTTCTGGCTTCTGGTGGTCACTACCATCCTAGGCATCTCTTGCTGCAGCTGTTCCACGCCAGTTTCCACTTCTGTCCTTACACAACATTCTCCCCTTGTGTTTGTTTATCTCCATCTTTTCTCACTTCTTATAAAGACACCTGTAGTGGAATTAGGACCCACTCAAAACCAGTATGACTCCATCTTAACTTGATTACATCTGCATATATCCTACTTCCAAATAAGGTCACATTCACAGGGGGATTAGGAGGACATCAAATTATGTTGTCAGGGACCTTGTTCAACCCATCAGAAGGCTGGTTGGGTGCATTCTAAAGACTGTGGAAACTTCAACTATTGGAGGTGGGGACAGAGAAGAGTGGGCAGACTTGAGGGAGGCTTAGGAAATGAAATGGACAGAACTTGAATGTGGGGATGAGGGAGGAAGAGGTATCAAGGGTGACCTCTGAACTCTAGCAGGTAAGTGTCTTTTGTCGATTAGGGTGCCTTGAAGACAAACCAGGTCTGTGAGAAAATAGGCTGTGCTGTCTATCTCAGGCATGTTGAATTTGGGTTGATTGTGAGAGATGTAAGCAGAAATGTCGCCTAGAGACTAAAATAGGAAAAGTAGCAAATACTTAGCCCATATGGTCCCAACTACTTTATGTATGAATGTTTTGTGTTAAAAAGGGATAATAACAGTACCTTCACGATTGGACTGTTGTGAAGATTAAATATACATGCACATATATGTTTACAGTATATGTTTACAAATATATGTGTGTGTGTGTATGCACAGATGAGGAAATTCAGACTCAGAGAGGGCCAATTACCTGCCCGACCTCATACAGCTAGCAAGTGGTGGAATAGGAATAGGCCGTTTAATTCATAAACCTACAGGCTTAACCACTACTCCAAACTATTATGTTGGTCAGTGCAGTAGCCACTAGTCGTGTGTGGCAGTTTAAATGAACTAAAATTAAATACAATTTAAAATCAAGTCTACACTAGCACTAGCCATATTTCAGGTTCTCAGTGAGCCACGCTTGGCTAGGGACTACCACACTGGACAGCAAAGGTGAGAACGTTTCATCTTTACACAGGGTTCCCCTATATTGCCCCAGTCTAGAGCCCAAAAGAGAGGTATTAGAGATGAAAAGAATCTCTACAGGGATCTCACATAGGAAATTCAAATGCTAGTTTCTAGGACCCAGATTGTCCTTGAATGAACATTTGTATTCAAAAATGAAACATTTTCAAGCATTTTGGGAATGATTTCTATATAGACTCCTTAGTTCTTTAGTAACCCTATATAGACACCACACCTTCATTTACTCAGATAATTTCCCTCCAAAATGTGCCACAGCTATCCAGCCAGGTCAGCCTGAATGACAGTGGTTATATGCCCATGTCCTGCCCATCTGTTAAATGATGTGCAAGGTGTACCATGCAATCATATGCCTGCCTGGCACCCTCTGATAAAGAAGTTTGTTGGACATGGCAGCTGGGGAGAGTCTCTCCCCACCTTCCTCCCACCATTATAGAAAGCATTATGTAAATCTTTTGAATGATATCCTCTTTAGACAAACTGCCTAAAATTGGCATGGATAGGAAATATAATAAGAGTACTTACCAAATCATTATAGCAAATATCACAATTTCTAGTCTTCCTGCATCAATCAGATGAGAGATCTCAAGTTAATTTCTTAGGCGTGCAGAGAGAGTGCAGAAATGAAAAGTACAACAACGTGAAAATTCAGGCCTCTCTGTTGCAAACTATAAATATCCACCTTTTCAAGCCTCTTTTTGAGCACACCGCCTGCTCTTACGTTACTGTCAGCTGTGCCATTTATGTGCTGACATAATGAAATGAATTTGCAGAGACTTAGTGTTAAAATGGCCCTTAAAGTCACCTTATTAAGTACCCTCAATTTACAGAAGGGGAAACTGAGGTCCAGAGAGGACATGAAACCTCAACATACTCTTCGTTAATAACCTTGGCCACCTGGAAACACACACCCGTTTTACAAACTGAATTAACATTTTTATTCTTTTGCAAGAACTGCAATTTTCTCTTTTAAAATTATACACCTGGTAAGCCCTTAATTTAGAACTACCAACACTCATCAAGAAGCATTCATTGTCTATATGAATCAGCTTGAAATTTTGGAACTTAAAGAATTTAAAAATTCTTTTCCCTTAGGTAAATAGATAGAAATATTATCTGGCAGGAAACAAATATTATTATCTTTGACATTGATGAAACAACCCAATAATATTACCCACCCACAATAAGAATGGCTGGCCACAAGAAATGAACACATGAAGAATGATTCTTCTTTCCCATGTAACTACTTTCAAATGCATTTGTGATTGTGTTGTGATATGATCTTGAATAAGGATAGATATTGCAAACACAGGTGGGGGTGACCTGGCAGAATCTAGGTAGGTTGAGGATGTACTCACTCTGCCCTTGTTAAGTTAGGTATAAACCCCAGAGTTTTTCTTATGGGTTATATTTGCTGATACCACATTAGAAATTAAAACTGGGAAATTTTAAACATATTTCTCAGTTCATTAATGATAACAATAATAAGCCCATTCCATGTTAATAGAAATTGCATGTTTTATGAAAAATAGCCATATTTTTCAAAATTTCTCTTAGTGAGAAGAGTAGAACTGTTTATATACTTTTGCAAAGAGTTTGAATGTCCAGCTTCAAAGGAGACAGCTGGATTCTCTGTATTCTCTTCTGCATTCAGTCTGTTGTGAATTTGTTTGGTTGAAGTACCTGAGGAAATTCTGGCCTCATATACATATATATTTCAAAAGGGAGGACTATTTTAATAACCTTGAGCAGATAATTGTGGATATTCTTCTTTGATATTACACCAAAACTTGACATGTGCTAGTGTCTTAACATTGACTTGCAATGTGACATCTGAAGCCATCTTAATGAGCTTTTTTCTACTGTTATCTTAAAATTCATTGGCCTCTCTTGCACTTTAAATGACTCTTTTACCTATGCATGGTTTTGGAACATAATGTGTTGACCATTAGAAAACGATTGGCTTGTTGATATTCCAAATGTTGACGTATTTCAGTCTATAAAATAAAAAAAGTTACATTCATTAATATCTCCACTGACATCATCAAAAAACCTTTAATTATTGGGATGCTGTCAAGCTTATAGTGGTAGACACAAGTTTTCTAAAAGCCTGATGTTTGCTTGAAAGCTTACGGCTATCACTGGGAACTGATATTGTCCATTGTTTTTCTTGAAGTGACAGCCTCATTTTGTTTGCCATCAGTGAACTCTGTATCAAACACCCCAGTTCAATTCATCACAGTTTGACCGTTGTTTCTTCAAGTAAAATGGAATTACATTTAAAAAGTGGCTTGTGGGCTATTGGTTTTGTTGAACTCTGTTCTGGCCATGTGGCTCTTTGAGTTATGGCTGGGCCATGTTTCCCTAAGCTTTGGTCCCCTCCCATTCCTTGAGGTGGTGAATTTCCTCCCCCCCTCTCTCTCTCTTTCCAATTTACTTTTTAAACAAACTACATTTTCCAATCTAAAAAAAAATGGCTTGTTCAACTAGAAACTCAAACAACCACACATGTTTTCTTTGAAGATGTAGCATTCTACTTTGGGGCACAGCAGTTGTGCTTTATTCATACATCACTTGTCACAAAGAATATTTAGGAGATGTACATTCAAGTGTTACAATTTAACACAATTGATAATTTTTACTACCTCATTGATTCTCAAGTGATTACAATAACTGAGTAAATTCACCAATTACTCCATTCTCAGATGAACCTAGATTTCTTTTTTCTTCTCTGTTCTGTTCTTCCTGCAAGCACAGAACATAATGACCACTCAGAGAGCTTGATTCCACTGCCTTCATTTGCGCTAAGGCATCCACAATGTCACCCACTGTTGTTTTGTGCCATCAGTGCAGATGGCATACAGCGACATAGGCAAACAATGCCTGAGAGTCATCATGAAAGAGTTTGGCCTTGTGGACTCTGAGAGGGTTGTGGGGACTGTCAGTTAACTGCACTTTGAAAACTGCTGCTGCAGAGAACTTTTGATATGTACATGGATGTTTATTACTTCAGCATTTTTTGGTAATAATGAAAAGCTGGAACCAACCTAAATGACCATCACTAGGAGAATGGTTAAATACATTGTTGGCTATAGTGAAATGCTATAGGCAGTGAAAATGAATGCCCTAGAACTACAGGTATCAAAACACACACACACACACACACACACACACACACACACACACACACACACACACCATAACTAAAAAGCAACATTAAATATAAAAACAAGTTATGGGATGATGTTTACTGTGTACTGTGATCTAAAAACCAAAACCATAAAAAATTTACATGTTGTTGTGAATATATATATCCATATATGTATATAGATGCATAAGGCAAAGGTTTAAACATGTGCATTGAAATGCTAAATATAATTTAGGATGAGAATGACAGTACTTCTGTGGAAAAAAGAGGTAAGTAGTGAGATGAAGGAAGAGTACACAGGAAGTTCCCATTTTATCTGTAATGAATTATATCTCTTTACACTCTGAAACAAACATGGTAAAAATGTTAAGGTTTGGTAGAGTTGGGTGATGGGTGTCATTATATCATTCTCTATTTTTGCATGCTAAAGCATTTTGTCATAAAATTTTTCTTTAAAAGGGAAGACTATAGCAGGGAAAGGTTTCATTAAACTATGGTGGCGGGAGGGAGATGGGATTAACAGTGGCAAATATCTGTCTGGGAACGGGGAAACACCCCATATCAACAGCGTGCCTGAATGAAACACAGTTGTATACCTAACCCTTAACTGTACCCCATAACTTCACAATAAAAAAATAAAAATTAAAAATAAAAAAATTTAAAAATGCTTCATTTTTAAAGACTGACTTTCTCTTTTTACTTTAATTGACAAGAATCTTAGTGCTAAATTAAAACTCAATCTTAGTTACTCAAATACTCTAAGATTTTTGGTAACTATTTTAGTATAAAAATTTGTAAGTTTCAAAGAAAATACAAAGAATTCCAAAATACCTTTTAAGAGAATTGACTGGTTTATTTTTTGCTCCATTTGCTTTATCCTATTTATCCAGTGAGGACACCTCCTCTCTCCCTCTGTCTCTCTCTGTTTGTCTCTGTCTCCCTCTCTCTCTCTCTCTCTCTCACACACACACACACACACACACACACACACACACACACACGTCTCTTTCTAGTTCCACAGTCTTATTGTACATGTATTTTTTTGGGGGGTGAGGGAAGGTTGTTGAGATATAAATAGGTACTTCTGTGTAAATCATTATGTAAGTGTAAAGTGCCAAGT
The DNA here is from genome assembly GCF_000164805.1 of Carlito syrichta. Taxonomy (NCBI): domain Eukaryota; kingdom Metazoa; phylum Chordata; class Mammalia; order Primates; family Tarsiidae; genus Carlito; species Carlito syrichta. The sequence continues at coordinate 63,155 of NW_007233071.1, forward strand.
CCTATTCTTTTATTGATTACTGTAAATAATGTCTAAAAATAAGGGAGAAACAAGTAAACAAAAAGCCCACTTAAATCTGCCACTTAAAAGCCAAATTAGCATTTGGTGTTATTTGTCATATGTACATAAAAATACATCTGTGTTCATCCTGAATAAACAGCTTTGTTACTACTTTGTGAATTAACATAACAGTAGTATCTTGTGTTTTTAAATATCCTTACTATCGGTAGGTAGTAATGCATCAGAATTCTTTTTTTTTTAATTGAAACTAGTTTTATTGGCATAAGACATAAAAGGCACAGCCATAATGACATTTTGGTTATTTCTCCTTTAAGTTAGAGAAAAGAAGTGTGAATCATGAGTTGAGATGTAGAGAACAAGAAATCATATTTATCAAAACTAAATTTAGACATTCTTTTTTTGTTGTTTCTAATTCTAGGTTTGTGTATTTCCAGACAGTTTCTATGTGATTCTCATAAGTATATTACCTACTAATTAATATCATTTTTATTTTTAAGGTCAGCATCATTAACAGTGTCCAACAAGAAAAATATGGTGATCTTACTAATCAAACAAAGGTGAGGTTGGAAATATGTTTCTTAATAAATAAAGTCAGTCTACATTTTACTTGGAGACTGGATTGCAATTTTGAGTTCTTTAGTGCCCTGCAAATGTTCGGTTTGCAGAAAATAAAATAGTAACTACATGTGGCCTTTTAGAATCTAGAGGGGACTTCCAGAGAGTTGCAGATGATGCTTTTATGTCTAATTAGTATATGAGCAGCCTGTGAACATCAGAAATCAACCATACAGTGCTAGCCTGGAGGTTTATCCACACCATTTTCTTCTTTTTGGAATTAAAATAAATTGGCTTAATCTTTTCGGGTACAGGTATGCAGCCATGCATCCGCCACCACTGTAGGTCTGTGCCAGATCCTCATGCTGCCTTCCGATTATTTACTGTGTTGTTCTTTTGATCAATTCACTTTATTGCTAAGTCACTTGTTGAAAAAGGATTTACATTTTTGCAGATAGAATTTGCAGATAAAGATGACTAGAAACCAGCTTTACCAGTAATAAATAGACAGTAGCTGTAAAAATATATAATGCAAACAAAACCATGTTGTTAAATTCTATAGAATCTCTTGCCTGACAAATATCTGAGCCCAAAGCCTGAGTCTAAGTGTCCCCTCTCCCTCTCCCTTTCCCTCTCCCTCCCCCTTTTTGTCTCCCTCCCCCCTTCCCTTCTCTTCCCCCATACCCACATGCATGTATGTTTATTAAAAGAGAGACTAGCAGACAGAGAAATGCTAAAGGCCTATCAGCACTGAATGGAAACTTTCTCATCAATATTTTGAGGCAGATCAAGAGATTCAAAAAAAGAGAAAGCCTTTCTCAACACTATTTGTATGTCTATTGTAGGATGTGCATGGCACACAGCAGGCAATGATCTTTAACGCCATATCTGCATAGTCCCTAAAATTATTTCAAAAACCATGCAAAAATCATTGGGTGGCATGTGCCACAGACTCAAAAATGACTACGGTTGCTAAGAGAACAAGCAAGTGCTTGTGGTGGGGGTGAGAGAGAGAATGCATGTCAGGTGTCAGCTCAGGCCTTGTAAATGAAGTAAGGGTACAATAAACCCAGGCTAGCATCACCACCGCACTCACTGTCATCATTGTCACTGCGATTTCCAGGGAGAGAGTCATCAGTCTCTACAGCGAACCAAGAGAAGATGGGTTATTACCACTTTGGAACTGGAAGAGGAAGACTCAGGACCCTTTCCCAAACTTATTGGTGAGGTAAGGCACCCACTTCTACAGAAAGGTTCTGGTCATTCTCTCTGAGTAAGCATGCCCCTTTGGGTGGAAATGTTAAATCTTGAAATACTATGTGCTAATGAGGCCAGGGAGTGAAAGGGAGTAGAAGGAACACTGGACTGGTTCCCGGATGCCTGGCTTCAAGAGTGCTCTTTGCCTCTACCTGAGTTGTGACTTTGGAAAGTCACTTCTCCATGTGAGTGTGTGATGAGACTCACGTACAGCAACAGGCTAGTTGAGTACAGGTTGCAGGCCTGTTTTGTTTGACTCATGCAGAATCTTCTTAAAAAATTCATTGTTCAAAATAGGGCGATTGTATTAAAAATTCTGCATTCTGGAGGCCTTAAAAAATTAGAAGTTCTGACCACACGGAGCTTGTATTCCCACACGGCAACAGTTAGATGGGGCTTGAGTTACCCAGAATATCACAGTCTTCACCACTCCTTTTTGTTTTTCTCATGCTGAGGTTGAATATCCGCTGCTGCACTTCATTGATGAGTCACATGACAATGTCAGAATGCCAGAATTTTTCCACTGGGTCTACGTTGTTCATTTCCTCTAACAGCTAACATTTAGAAAGAGTCATTGAATTGTGCTCTGATTAAGTGCTCCTACAACTGTGATAGTCTGTGATTCTTAGAAAAAAAGTAAAATATTTCATATTTTTATAATATTTATGAAAATAGTACATGCCTACTGTTACAAGCAAACATAACAATTACAGGAAGTTTTCAAGGTTCAGTGGTTAAAAGAGCATACTCCCAAGAGTTGGAGGACTGAGTGGGTTCATTCTCCCAATGCACCACATTCTTGCTGAGTATGTTAGACATCTTTCACGTGTCCTCACTGGACAATAGGGCACTGATAGTGCCTAAGTTACTGCGATGTTTTAAATATTATATAGATTAAGGCAAGTCAGGCATACAATCAGCTGGCTCATTCTAAGCTCTTTCTTTTTTTTTTAAATAACATATTTTTTATTTTAAAATTGTGGGGTACAGTTAAGGGTTAGGTATACAAATATGCATTGTGCAGGTACCTTTGTTGATGAGGTGTGCCCCCCCGTCCCCAGACAGATATTGACTACCATTAATCCCACCTCCCTTCCCCTCCCTGCGTACCCCCATAGATTCCTGCCATTGTCAATCCTTTTCTTATAGTATTACTATAGTTGTTCAAGGTCTACTTATGAGTGAGAACATGTGATACTCAGATCTTTGTTTTTGTGAGACTTCTAAATGTTAGCAGTGTGATCACTACTTCGCTTTCCTTCAAGGGATAATCAATATTAACAAATTGTATGTATTCTTCCAGATATGTCTTTACAGATATGCTAATGCAAATCTGCATTAAAGAGACAAGAAATCACACCCTGTATTGTTCTGCTACCTGCCTTTCTTGTTTAACGATGTGTCCTGCCCCTCTTTCCAAGATGGTGTAAATAAATCTTTAAAAGCTGCAGGGTTGAACATTTCTTCATGTGTCTGTTGTCCGCTTGTATGTCTTCTTTTGAGAAGTGTCTGTTCATATCTTTTGCCCACTTTGTAATGGGGTTGTTTGTTTTTTTCTTTTCAGCACGTTTGAGTTCCTTGTAGATTCAAGATGTTAGGCCTTTATCAGACATGGAGTTGGCAAATACTTTTTCCCAGTCTGTGGGCTGTCTCCCTGCTCTCTTGATGGTTTCTTTGGCTTTGCAGAAACTTGTCAGTTTAATGAGGTCCCTCTTGTCTATCTTATCTCTTATGGCCTGTGGGTTTTGGGTTTTGTTCAGGAATTGGATGCCAGTTCCAATTTCCATAAGGGTTTGTCCTGCATTTTCTAAGGTTCTTATGGTTTGAGGTTTTACATTTAGGTCTCTGATCTATTTAGAGTTAATTTTTGTGTATGGGGATAGATAAGGGTCTTGTTTGAATTTTCTGCATGTGGTCAGCCAGTTTTCCCAGCACCATTTACTGAATAGGTTCTCTCTCCCCGGTGGTGGGTGGTGAAGGCTTTGTTGAAGATGAGTTGAATTAGAGTTTATAATACTGAGTGATCTCTCACAGAAACAAAGATCTGAGTATCACATGTTCTCTTATAAGTGGACCTTGAACTCTACCATAATACTATAAGAAAAGTATTGATAGTGGCGGGAAACTATGGTGGGGCAGGGAGGGGAAAGAAGGTGGGATTAACAGTAGTCAATATCTGTCTGGGGATGGGGGGACCCCCTTATCAACAAGGGTGTCTGAACGATGCATATTTGTATGCCTAATCCTTAACTGTACCCCACAATTTTAAAATAAAAAATATGTTTTTTTAAAAAAGACTGCAGAGCAGCCCATGCTATGTGAAGAGAGTAGTATCATTATGTGTTTGTTTTTTCATGTTAATGGACATTTACACTATTTCTAATTGCTCATGATGACCGACCAACTACAACCAATATCTTTTTCCCTGTATCTTTGCATAACTGTTTATTTCTTTAGTATATATCCCAGACATGCCATTGCTGGGCTTTGCTTCCTAGCTGCAATACCTGTTTATCACAGTGGTTTGTTCTCATCCGCCATTTTTTCTTTCCACTTTTTTCTTTCAGCTGTTCAATAATATGTCTGATAATATGTCATTAATGTATTTAATTAGTGGACCTGGTGTGGATGAGTATCCAGAGATTGGCTTGTTTTCTATAGAAGATCATGAGAATGGAAAAATATATGTCCACCGCCCTGTTGATCGAGAAAGGACACCGTCTTTCACGGTATCTAAATTTTGATATCTTCTAAGCTTGGATTTATTGGAAAGCTCTTGCAGGACTATTGTATTTGGTAAGCATTATTTAAGCTATGTGTCAGGTCCTGGGAGACTGAGATATTATATGCTGTGACAAACTTTAAAGTATTCATGGGACAGATTAATTTCATAATCTACTTTTAGAGTGCTGGACTTTGACTTTGTAACGATTTCTGTAATCTATGGGAGTTGCCATATATCTTTATTCCAGTGGTCAGGATCCCAGCATGAGTAGGATATCTAGATGCATTTGGGGACAGAGTCACAGAATGTTTACAAAATGAGCTAATTTAGTTTTTCATGAGTGACATTTGAAACATGGAGACAAGCTATAACATTCCATGGGCTGCTCATAACTGATGAATGAGGAATTGTCTGTTGACAAGCTCTTGTTGTGAATCCAGGTGTTCTTAAGGATGACCCCAATGCTATGCTGTGGTCTACTATGGAGTTGAAATTCAGGTTCTAAACTAAGAAAGGAAATTAGAAAGAAAAAACACCCCAAACCACACATTGGTATATCATGTTACCTGCCTTGCCTTGTGGGGGGTGTTAAGTACTTAGAGTTTGTTCTATTCTGACTTCTGTAGCATAGAGCTGCTGGAAGCTGGCTTGGTTCTCAGGCCTTCTTGACTGCACATTTGAGCATTAACTCTTTCTTGGGGAAAGATGTTACTTAACATTCTACAAAAGTAGTATATGAAGCAAATCTCCAGTGTTGATATACACGATAAAACAGTTCCCCTTAACTCACTGATAGGCTCTGAAGCTCTAATTTTACATAGGCAGAAATCCTTCCCAAACTCCAAAAGACATGCAGAGATGACTCTATATCTTCTCTATCTATGTAAACCCTCACCCTCCTCTCTGCAGAATCTGCAGTATGTTAAAAAGAGGAAATACAAAGTAGTCACAAAGGGGATACCGAGACGTGCTTCTCAATCTTGAATCTGCCAACAGGTCACCTAGGGACCCTGGTAAAATGCAAATTCTGTTTCAGTAGGTCAGGGTGGGGGCCTGAGTTTCTGCATGTCTAACAAGCTTCCAGGGGCTGCTGGTCCATGAGTTTCTAACCATGGGGTAGGGTAGGGAGGAGCTAGGAATGGTCACGATCTGTGCAAAGATGGAATCAAACAGTTAGTACTTTGTTGTTGTTGTTTGCTCTTAATTCCTTCTCTCTCTCTCTCTCTCTCTCTCTCTCAAAGTCCTACTCTGTTGCCCAGGCTGGAGTGGTAGTGGCATACTCACAGCTCACCACAGCCTCAATCTCCTGGACTCAGACCTCAGACATCCTTCCACTCCAAATAACTGAGACTACAAGTGTGTGCCACCACTCCTGGCTGAATTTTTTATTTTTTTTTTGTAGAGACAAGGTGTTGCTATGTGGCCCACACTGGTCTCGAACTCCTGGGCTCAAATGATCCTCCTGCCTCGGCCTTCCACAGTCCAGGGGTTATAGATGTGAGCCACTGCGCCCAGCTCCACTTTTAACATTTTAAATGATGTATTAAGAGTTGGCCTTCACAGTATTTAATATGAGACTTTGTGCCTAGAAGTTGATCATGCTGAAGCCAAATATCTAAGAGCATTTTCTGAAACTCGGAGTTGAGATAGAAAAGCTTGGCACATCACAGATACCAAGGCATCATTTAGAGCAAAAAAGGAAAGTGTGTGGAGAAAATAGATAGCATCCCCATTGGTTCTGTTGTGTCAGGACTTCAAGACCCTGTGCTTGTACTTCCCTGGGGAGGCCAGATTCACGTTTTGATCCCCCAAGCATTGACCACGGTTGTCCTTCTCCATGGATTTATGTAATTATTTGTTCCCTGGTCACCTCGCTTGACTACAAACTTCCACAGGGAGGATGCAGGGTAGGGGTTTGGGGGCACACCCCCATCTCACCTGTTGCCAGCTGTCCCATCACCCTGTTTCATTTTCTCAACACTTGGTCATTGCCTGAAATGTGTACTTTGTGTTTGATTCTCTGTTGATTGTTGATCTTCCCAACTGGAATGTAAGTTCCAAGAGGGGAGAGACACTTTCTTGTTCTGGACTCTGAGGGAAGTCTGTTATTTCCCCAGAGGCACGAACTGGGCTCCCTGCATTGAAGGTCCTCTGTGAATGCATAAATGAATGAATGGGGCACAGTAAAATGTGTCTCTGTCTTCCGAGCTGTTGTGAGTTGAATTATGTCTCCCACCAAATTGTGTTCAAGTCCTGACTCATAGTACTCATGGTACATGGCTTTATTTAGAGAGAGACTTTTTGCAGATGTAATCAAATAGAGGTTATACTGGATTGGGGTGAGCCATGGCTCCAGGACTGGTGTCCCTAGAAGGAGGGGATTTTGAACACAGAGAGGATTGCCATGTGAAGATGGGTACAGAAGTTGGCATGATCCCAAGGAGCCCCAAGGCTTGCCAGCAACCCCTAGAAGTTTGGAGAGGGGCACAGAACAAGCTGTCCCTCAGTGCCTCAAGAAGGAACTAGCCTGCTGACACCTGGGTCTCTGTTCTAGCTTCCAGAACCATGAGGGGATGCATTTCTATTGTAAGCCACCCGGTTTGTGGTACTTTGTGACAAAAGCACAGGTGCTTCATGCTAGTTAGGAACATAGGAGACAGTCTGATGGGAGGATTCTCCACCATGAAGAGTGGCACAGCCCAAGTGTCCCATGAACACTACACAAATTGACATCCTGGCTGAATCATCTACTTCTAGAGAAAGGCGTTTATTATTGGCTTTGGCAGTCCATCAAGACGGGACAGTATTAAGAATCAAATAAAAAAAAATGGAAACAAAAAGACATTCTAGTAAGACATTCTATTTCACTCTTGAGGATCCTGAGGGGGTCTCTAAAACCAGTCAAAAAACAAACAAGATAAAAACCTTGTATTTGGGAGATGGTGGGAGGAGGCTCACTTACTAATTCCTTGCACCTACAAAAAAGCAGTACAGTAGTTGAGAATTGCTGTAAGTTGTAAGACACAGTTAATGAAAAAGTCTGGTATTTTAAATTCTGTGTAGGAATTTTATCTATTTATATCAAAGTATGCTCAATTTCAGAGGATACAATTCCTTCTCCCCCCGAAAAAAACCCCACTAATGAGTGGGGTTTGTATTTACATTCCTCTAAATGATCATTTGTTGATCTTTGTCTTCACACAGTCATCTTTGCCTACGTCTAGCCTGGGCATTAAGTGATTTTGTGTTATACATCTGGCACTGAGGATGTTCCCATGTGCTCATTTGTGTGTGAGGTTGGAAATCTTGTGCATGTAATTTCAAATAGCCATATGGTGATCCATTATGTTAATGCACCATGGTTTATTTATCCAAGGGTGTAAATCTTAAGGCTATAACAAAAGGCTGAAAACACATTCCAAGTGCAGGAAGCATCCATGACGTTTCCTGTCTCTATTGTGATTCTGAGTCCCCCCCAATTCTTACCATCTTGCCAAAGAGTAGACAGCACTTGTGTTTCTCGGACATCTTATAGGACTAAAGGTCTCATATTCAGCCTTTAGGATAATAAGTGGAATATAAAATAATAAACATAAAACAAATACGGGGCTCTTATATCTAAGTGGAAGGATTACAGTTGGCACAGTTTTAGAGCTGGAAGTCAGGGTGATTAAGGAGCAAAGGGTTGCTGGCGCAGTCATAAATTATGGAGGAGGACTCAGAGCTGGTGTGCGAGAGAGCCAATTTACTTGCACAAAAATTTAAAAATGTATGTTAGAGTCCCTGAAGCAGACAGATTCAGTAGAAGAAGCCCTGCAGCCTCCTTCAGTCCTACTAGTGGGGAGGAGGAGAGCTGGCCTGGATCAGACTTGCAACCAGACTGCTGTTCTAGGATGACTGCTGGGACCACAGTAACGGAGGCCAGCAGTGGAGGCCAATGATCAAGCAGCAAGTATGCAGGGAAAGGAGGCCTGTGTAGCCCTGTAAGGCAAGGCAGAGAAAACTTGGAGGGTCTTGGGGACGTGAGTGCAGAGATTGCTGTCTGAAGCCTTCAAGGCTCTGAGGGCCACCTGGGAAGCCCCCTTTCACCCCTACCCACCTTGGGCTCTGGGCAGCTTTAGAAAGAAGTAGGGGAGAACTGGCCAAAGTTGCAGTGTCAATCCCTGATTAGGCTTGTACTTGGGCGACTCTGCCTCCAAGCTGAGAGTGGAACAGTCACAACCTCCCCACAGTGCAGCATGGGAGGACAAGGGTGCCTCCCTCCAGGGCTTCTGCCAGAATAAAAGAATTCCTTGATCTACATAAAGTGCCGGTGGGGTAAGTCCTCCCTGAAGCCAGTAGCCCTGCTTCTCCTGCTTACCCCACATCCCCATGGGAATTCTGTACCTGCAACCAGAGGGTCCTTGAGAATCCAGCAGGCCCATTGCAAAGTGGCTGCCACCTGGGAGCACTCCTCTTGTGACATCTTGTGACCTTTCCCTGCATCTCTGAATTCCTGCCATTGCATCTCTGAATTCCTGCCATTCCCCACAGCCTTTGCAGCCTTCAACAGATAGTCACTATCCCAGAGCAGTGAGAGATTCAGGAGCAAGTCAGATTTAGGCTTGCTTTAATAATATGTGTATATACATATATTTATTTATTTATTTTAAACATATATTTGCACGTATTTATTTAAAATATGTATTTACATATATTTATATATATGTATTTCAAATATACATTTATGTGTATTCTATTTTATATTTATTTTGTTAATGTATATATTTTATAAGTGGGGAAATAATTTTTTAAGTTAATGGACTTCATTTCTGGAGCAGTTTTAGATTTACAGAAAAAGAGGAAGGAAAGTACAGAGATTTCCAATATACTCCTTTAGTACAGGAAATACAGAGTTCCCATCCCCTCAGACCCCAACTGCTCCCACGTTTCCTCCGTTATTGACATCTTGTGTTAGTGTGGTACATTTGTTAGAACTTATGAGCCAATATTTGACATGATTGTTAGCTAAATCTTGTAGTCTATGTTAGGATTCATTCTTTGTGTTGTGCATATATGGGTTTTGACTTATGTGTTGTGTTGTGTGCCTACCTTTACAGGGTCATGCTGAGTGACTTCCCTGCTTTAAATATCCAGTGTGTTCCACCTGTTCATCCCTCCCTCCCTCTGGAGTCCTTGGCAATCACTGGTCATTTCATGTCTTCCTAGTTTTGTCTTTCCTAGGATGCTGTGTAGTTAGAATCATACAATGTGAAGTCTTTTCAGACTGGTTTCTTTCACTTAGCAGCGTGCATTTAAGATTCCTTTATGTGCTTTTTTAATTGTATAATAGTGCATTGTATGGAAGTACCACAGTTTGTTTATCCATTCACCTACTAACAGACATCTTGACAACTTCTACATTTTGACAATTAGGAATAAGGCTTCTTTAAATATTTGTGTGCAGGTGTTGGGTTGTATGAAAAGGTTGTGCTTAGTTTTGTAAGAAACTGCCAAATTGTCTTCCAAAGTGGTTGTACCAGTTTGTATTCCCACCAGCAATAAGTGAGAGTTTCTATTACTTATATTTACTTTTTAGGTATAAAATTAATAAAGGTTTTTTATAACATTTAAATGATACAAAGGTATACAAAATATTCATTAAAGATCAACCCCCTCAAATTTTCTCTCTGGTCTCATTCCACAGAAGGATAAGAAAAACTATAGAGAAATGACAACATTCATTCTTTACTTATTGGATTTAATATAAAGGATTTTTATAACTTCTTGGACAATGAAATGCCCTTAGAACCCTTAGCTCCTTAAATCCTTTCACATTTTGTGTGTATTTCATTTTCAAAAATTTATTTAAAAATTTTCACACAATAAAATGTATACCTTTTGATGCCTAGTTCTAAGAGTTTTGATGAACATTTCCTCAAACCTTAATTCCTGGGAACCACTAATCTCTTCTCCATTCCCATATATTTACCTTGCTTAGAACATTATAAAGCTGGAATCACACAGTATGTGGTTTTTAAAGTCTGGGTTTCTTAGGTGGTGCAATGGCTCATGCTTATGATTCCAGCACTTTGGGAGGCCAAGGCAGGAGGATCACTTGAAGTCAGAACTTTGAGACCTAGCCTGGGCAACATAGTGAGACCTGTCCCTGCCAAAAATTAAAACATTAGGCAGGCATGGTGATGTGGGCTTGTAGTCCCAGGTACTCTGGAAGTTGAGATCTGAAGTGGGAGGATAGCTTGAGCCTGTGAGTTGGAGATTATAGTGAGCCATGATTATGCCACTACATTTCAACCTGAGTGGCAGAGTGAGACTCTCTCAAAAAAAGATCTGGAATTTTTTCATTTAGCATAATGTACCTGATATTTATCTGTGTTGTGTGCATCAATTGCTTATTCCTGTTAATTGCTGTATAGTATTTCATTTTATGAAACTGAAGGACACTTGGGTACTTTTTTATTTTTGGTGATCATAAAAATGCCATAAACATACAGTTTTATATGAACATCAATTTTCATTTCTATTAGCTAAATACCTAGGAGTGGCTTAGTTAGTTGGGTCACATACATATGTGTATAAATTTACAAGAAAGTCTTAAACGATTTTCTAGAGTGGCTGAACTATTTTGCATTTTCACTAGAAATGTATGAGATCCAATTGCTGTGCATCTTTAGTTGTGATACAGGACAGGGGATCCTAAAGTTAAGGTCCAGCCCAAGAGGCCACATGGGTTCTTGGCTTCACATAGGAAAGAATTCAAAAGCAAGCCAACAGAGAAAAGTGAATGTAAGTTTGTTAAAAGAAAAGAGAAACAGAAAGAAGACTACTCCATAGGCAGAGCAGCCCCCATGCATCGTGGGGGTTTCAGCTGGAAATTGGAAGCAAGTTTTTGAAATGACAGAGAGCAAGCTGAACCACAGGCAGAGCAGCCTGGTATAGTCTGTAGGAAGAACAACAGCTAGACATCACTGGGGTTTTATTTTTATAGCTATCTCATGATTATATGCTAAGCAAGGGGTAGAATATTCATGAGTTTCTTGGGAAAGAGGTGGAGACTTCTAGGAATTGAGATCCATCAAGTTTTATTACTATAAATGGACAAAATCAGAATTATCATTGGCTGGAGGGTGTGTCACCTAGCATGCCAATGTATTATCATGAGTTTATAATGAGGGGCAAAGTTGGGTAGCAGGCAAATTAATTGTCATTTTTGGTTCTAGTTGGCTCTAGCAGGTTCTTTTTAAAAAATTTTTTATAAATATATTTTAAATCATTTTAAGAAACCCATTTTTATTGTATTTTGTATGTAAGTAATTATACTAAATTTAATTTTATGTTAATTTTACCCCCACCCACAATCACCTCACCTTAATTCCCTGAATATAATGGCAACTATAAAAAATGAAAAATCATTTTCTAATCTCGTCTAGCCAGTTCTTAACCACATCCTGTTTTCCTCTGTGAGAGCTTAGAAAACCAAGCCATCCATGCCATGCACCTGTCTAGAGAAACTGTCTTGAAAAGTTAGCCTTGTTTATCCTGAGAAACTAGTCCTGCCCAATTCTGATCACAGCAGCACTTGATATTGTCAGGTTTTTTATTCCTTCAGTTTAGCCATTATAAGAGCTATGTAGTGGTATCTCTTTGTGGTTTTAATTTGGATTAATGATAAATGATGAGTTATTTGCTATCTGCATATCGTTTTTGAGAAGTGTCTGTTCAAATCTATTGCCCATTTTAAATTATATTGTTTGTTTTCTTTTTTATTGAGTTTTTAATACAAACTCTTTGTCAGCATATGGTAAGTAAATATTTTCTCTCAGTCTATGACCTTGCTTTTTCATTCTTTCAACTGTTTTTTCATAGAATAATACTTTTAAATTTTGATAAATATAGTCCAATTTGGCAATATTTTCTCTTCTGGATCATGTTTTTGATGTCATAGCTAACACAGGACCATCAAGATTTTCTTTTTTTTTCTTATAGTTTGATGTTTTACTTTTTTTTATTGTCCATTTTGAGTTAACTTTTACCTGAGAAGTGAGAGGTAGATCCAGGTTTTTTTAATCTTATTTTTTGCATATACATGTCCAATTGTTCCAGCATCATTTGTTGAAAAACCTATCCTATTTCCATGAGAGCATGTCCTTCATTTTCTAAGGTTCTTAGGGTTTCAGGTTTTACATTTAGGTCTCTGATCCATTTGGAGTTAATTTTTGTGTATGGGGATAGATAGGGGTCCTGTTTCAGTTGGAACTGGCATCCAATTCCTGAACAAATCCCAAAACCCACAGACCATAAGAGATAAGATAAACAAGTGGGACCTCATTAAACTGACAAGCTTCTGCAAAGCCAAAGAAACCATCAAGAGAGCAGGGAGACAGCCCACATACTGGGAAAAAGTATTTGCCAACTCCAGGTCTGACAAAGGCTTAACATCTTGGATCTACTAGGATCTCACATGTGCTGAACAGAAAAAAACAAACAACCCCATTATAAAATGGTCAAAAGATATGAACAGACACTTCACAAAGGAAGACATCCGAGCAGCCAATAGACACATGAAGAAATGTTCAACCTCACTAATCATCAAGGAGATGCAAATCAAAACCACACTGAGATACCACCTAACTCCAGTC
>NW_007233071.1:76574-121983 GCF_000164805.1 Carlito syrichta
GAGTCTATAATACTGAGTGACCTCTCACAGAAATAAAGATCTGAGTATCACATGTTCTCACTCATATAGTGGACCTTGATCATCCAACGTATTACCATAAGAAAATGACAGACAGTGGTGGGAAACTATGGGGAGGAGGGGAAGGGAGATGGGATTAATAGTAGTAAACATCTGTCTGGGGATGGAGAGACACTTCTTATCAACAAGGGTGACTGAATGAAGCATATTTGTATACCTAACCCTTAGCTGTACCCCACAATATCATAATAAAAAATATTGTTTATAAAACAAAAAGAAAAGCCTATCCTTTCTCCACTGGATTACCTTTGTGCCTTTCTCAAAAATTAGCTGATCATGTTGTGTGAGTCTATTTCTGCACTCTTTATTCCATTCCGAGATTGTATGTATTTATCTTTTCACCAGCACTACACTCTCTAGATTATTAAACCTTTATAATAAATCTTGCAATTACATAGTGTGAGTCTTCTAGCTTTGTTTTTCTTTTTCAAAATTATTTCAGGTATTCAAATGTTTTTGCCTTTCTATATAAACTTTTGGATCAGCTTGTGAATATCTCTAAAAAAATTCAACTAGTCTTTTGCTTGCACTCTGTTTATAGATTAATTTGTGAATAACTGTTATCTTGCAATCTTGAGTCTTTAAGGATAGTATATCTTTTCATTCAGTTAGGTCATCTTTGAATTTTTCACCAATGTTTTATAGTTTTCAGTGAGCAGATCTTGCGTGTATTTTAGATTTGTAAATGGTGCTATTCTTAAAATTTTGATTCCCGATTATTCATTGTTGGTTTGTAGAAATGTAATTGATTTTATATATTGGCTTTATATTTTATGCCATTGCTAAAATCGATTTTTAAATGTTGAATTAGCCTTACAATAACAGAATTAATCCCATTGATCATGATATACTATTTACTTACATATTGTTGGATAATTTGCTATTATTATTATTATTATTATTATTAATTTATTTTTCAAGACAGGGTCTCACTCTGTTGCCCGGGTTGGAGTGAAATGATGTGATCCTGGCTCACTACAGCCTTCTGGGCTCAAGACATCCTTTCATTTCAGCCTCCTAAATAGCTGGGACTTCAGGCATGTACCACCGTGTCTGGCTAATTTTTATGTTTTTTGTAGAGACAAGACCTCACTATGTTGCCCAGGCTGGTCTTCAACTTTGGGGCTCAAGTGATTCTCCCACCTTGGCCTCTCAAAGTGCTGGGACTACATGCACGAGACATCACTCCCAGCCCCATTTTGTAATCTTTTGTTGAGGATTTTATGAGAGATGTTATTCTTTAGTTTTCTTGCAATTTAAAAAATCTAGCTTGTTATTATGGTAATGTTAGTCTCATGATTCATTAGGAAAGTTTCTTTCCTTTTATGTTTTTTGGAAGAGACTGTGCTGAATTGATTACTTCTTCCTTGATATTTTGCTAGAATTTACCATTGAAGCCATCTGGACTTACAGCTTTTTGGTTTTATTTCTTCAAAGATATTTTTGACTAAAAATTCCATTTGTGTATACAAAGGGTCCCAACCCCTAGGCCACAGACCAGTACCAGTCCACAGCCTGTCAAGAACTGGGCGGCACAGCAGGGGTGAGTGGTGGGAGAGTGAGCGAAGCTTCATTTGTATTTACAGCCACTTCCCATCGCTCCCATTACTGCCTGACCTCTGTCTTCTGTCAGATCAGTGGTGGCATTAGATTCACATAGGAGTGTGAACTCTATTGTGAACTGCACATGCGGGGGATCTGGATTGCATGCTCCTTATGAGTGTCTAATGCCTGAAGATCTGAGGTGGAGCTGAGGTGGTGATGCTAGCACTGAGGAGTGGCTGCAAATACAGATTAACATGAGCAGTGAAGTTTGACTGCACATCCTCTCCCTCCAGTCCATGGAAATGTTGTCTTCCACAAAATCGGTCCCTGATGCCAAAAAGGTTGGGGACGACTGACTTAATAGAATTCAGGTTGTCTATTTTTTTCTTGAGAACATTTTGATAGTTTTGTTTTTTTCTCAAGCAAGTGATCCATTTCATTTATGTTGTCAAATTCATTGGCATAAACTTGGTCATACTATTTCTTTTATTATTACTTTAATAGTAAAAAATAGCCAGGCTCGGTGGCTCAGCCTGTAATCCTGTGCTTTGGGAGGCTGAGGTGAGTGGATTGCCTGAGCCCACGGGTTCAAGACCCACCTGGACAACTTGGTGAGACCTCATCTCTACAATAAATCAAAAAATCAGCCGGGCGTGGTAGCGCATGCCTGTAGTTCCAGCTACTCGGAAGGCTGAGGCAGAAGGATCACTGGAGCCCAGCAGGTCGAGGCTTCGGTGGCCAGGAGCGGCCACTGTGCTCCAGTCTGGGTGACAGAGTGAGACTCCGACTCAAAAAAAAAAAACTAATAATAATAATAATAAATAATAAAATAATAATCCCTACTTTCATTCCTGTTATAGATAATCTCCTCCTGGCCCCTCACTCTTTTCCCTCACAGTCTCTCTAGAGGTTTATCCATTTTATTGATTACGTCGAAGAACCAGCTTTTGGTTGCATGACTTTCTCTATTTTTTTGCTATTTGTCATTTCATTGGCATATGCTCTTATCATTATTAATTCCTTCTTTCCATTTGCTTGGGCCCAATATAGTCTCTTTTAAGAACATTTCTTAAGATAGAACCTTAAGTGACTGATTTGAGACCTTTTGAAAGGAAAGACTTTGCACATGCATATTTGAGAATGATCAACATTTCTTATCCAAGTACAGCATGACCATTTAAGAACCTAGCATGTGTAGATAGTTGTGCTAGTTACTACAAATGTTCACTTTCCCCAGACCTTTAGGATTTACATCTACAATCTTTCAACAATGGTCACTAGTGTATTTATTTCTCAGGACACCACTTAGAGGTTGTAGAGCTGAGGCTCATAGCAGTTTGCCTGTGTTTACCCAGGTGGAGAAACTGAGATTTGAACCTAATCATAACCTGTAATTCTTTTGTCTAGTGCATTGGTTTGTTCTACACATGCCAGCACTTGCTCAGTCTCTAGGGTTACTCAGTGAATTAAAGCAATCTGATTCCTGCCCTTTGATCCTTCAGTCTAACAGAGGAGACAGATGCAAAACACAATTCATGCCATTACGTAAACGGTTCTGCAATGTTTATACAGTTCTCTGCTTCCTAGGTTTATGTTGATGCTGTGGATCGCTTGACAGGGAAAATTGTGGATAAATCCTTGATTTTCAACATTCGGATCAGTGATGTGAATGACCATGCACCCCAGTTTCCTGAGAAGGAATTTAACATCAGCGTGAAAGAGAACCATGCAGCGGGTGTGTATGGCAGGGGCTGCAGGGCACCCTTCTGTCTCTGCCTGCTCTCCTGCTTTGATATTGATGAGGAGCTTGATCCTAGTTGTCTTCAGGGAGGGTTTTTACTGTTCACATCTCTAAGGTTGCAGGCCTGGATCAGAGTGAAATGCTTTGAGATCTGTAAGCCTCAGTGTGTATTGGCCATAAAATGATGTGGGAATTGCATCTGTTGGAAGAGCTGATAAGTACATGTCAATCTAAAAATAAAGCCACATGCAGTGAGGGGACAAAGAGCTGGGTGGCCAGTTTGAGAGCACCTCTGCAAATTTATCAGCTGTAAAATGGCAACAAGAGGGTACCTCAAGTCTCTGAGTTACAGATAATGTGCGTCAAGTCCAAACTACTCTTACTAGAATTTGAATCCATTTCAGTAACAAAACACATTAGTTTATGAAACAGTCTTTACAAAATTTGGAAAATTCCAAGAAATGAAAAGACCGAAAAAGAAGGCATCTTTAATACTGCCCATGAAAAATTAGTATCATTAGTGCTTTAGTTTGCATTCTTTCAGTATTTTTCTTTGCATGCATATAGACACTGTATGTTATATATATGTATGTATTCACAGATTTTTATATATAATTACAAATGCATATTTATGTATATTTTATCTTTATTATAGTACAAAACGTATGTGTATATATTAAATATTTACATATACTGGGTGTGCTTTTTTATATGTACATATTTATGAATTTCCTTTTATGAAGATGCAGTTTTTACTGTTTGTAACCTAATATTTTCCTAAGGCATCTGTTGTATAATATCATATTTTATGGATGTACTTTAAAGTATTTAACCAGTGTCTTATTGTTGAACATTTATGTTTTGTGGTCACTTTCTGTTGTTTTTATAAAATATGTTTCAATTAACAAATGGGAGCTAAAACTGTGTTCCTATCGAGACTGACCTACCTGGCATAAAATCAGAGACACAGATTTCCTGGTTTGTTTTTTTGTTTTTTGTTTTAGAAAGTGATTGTCATCTTTATTGAAATGATAGTTAACATGTCAGTGAGAAATAATTTAGCCGTTTTATAACTAATGCCACTGCAATGGGCAATCGATATTTAATAAAATGAAATTACTTTCCCATCTCTCATGCTTCATTGTCATAAATTCCAAGTGGATTCAAATTCTATGGTCTCAAATATATCTACAGGCTTGCTGGTTTAAACCGTACACACAACTTAAGTTCTCTCATTTATTCATCCACAAGCAATACAGGTTGCCCAGTGCATTGTTTGTCTTAAACATTTTTATATGTTTCTTGGCCATTTCCATTTTCTTCTTGGTGACTTTTTCCTTTCTTTCATCCTTTTTTCTGTTAGTGTGTTTGTCATCTTTCTTTTTTTTAATTTTTATTTTAAAGATGTGGGGTACAATTCAGGGTTAGGTATACAAATGGTTATTGTACAGGTAAAGTTTGGGACTCACTTTGGTCCCCATATCACCTGGTTTGAGATCAGGTACCCTTATTGATGAAATGTGCCCCCCAGCCCCCACTCCTTCCTCTGGCAGTTTCCCACTACTGCCAATCCCTTTTTTATAGTATCATGATAATCGTTCAGGTTCCACTTGAGTTAGAACATGTGGTACTCAGTTCTTTGTTTCTGTGATAGATCACTGAGTATTACAGACTTTCTTAATTTTAACCTCTGCACTCTCTATTAAGAATATTTGTCTGCCATATAGATTTCATATGCTTTCCTGGTTTATCATTTCCTTTCTAATTTTGTCTATAGTTTTCTTCCACATATTTTGAAATGTAATCTGATGTATTGGTTTTGTTCTTTAAGTTCTCTGTATTTGCAATTATGATTAAAAAGTTTTTCTTGACATCATAACTGTGTAAATATTCATCTTTTCCTTGTCTAGTTTGTCTAGAGTTTGATTTTATATTTAAATATTTTGTTCATTTTAGTAGATGCTCCAATGCCATCTAGCAAATAATCCATCCTCTTACTGGTTTCATAAGGTGCCTTTATCCAATAGTAACAATTAAAAAAAATTCTTTCTAGGTCAGCCTGTTTTTTGGATGTTAGCAGTTGATTTGGATCAAGAAGACACTCCAAATTCTCAAGTCCTTTATTTCCTTGTTTCTCAAACACCATTACTGAAAGAGAGTGGTTTCTGGATTGATCGTACTAGTGGAGAAATACGGCTCTCAGGATGCTTGGATTATGAGGTTATGTGGATTTCATTATTTATTTTATTTTATTTTATTTTATTTCATTTTATTTTATTTTGAGTTGGAGTCTCACTCTGTCACCCAGACTGAAGTGCAGTGGCCTCTCCTAGCCACTGTAGCCTCGACCTGCTGGGCTCCTGCAATCCTTCCACCTCAGTCTTCCAAGTAGCTGGAACTACAGGCACGTGCTACCACACCCGGCTGATTTTTTGATTTATTGTAGAGATGAGGTCTCACCAAGTTGCCCAGGCGGGTCTCAAACCCGCGGGCTCAGGTAATCTACTCACCTCAGCCTCCCAAAGCGTGGGATTACAGGCTGAGCTACCGAGCCCGGCTGGAGTTCATTATTTTAAAAAAATGAAATGTGTTGCTCATCTTGGGGCCCCAGCCTTGAATTCTGCATTTGCAGTGGGGAATGCTCTGTGGCTAGACCTTCTACTGAAATCACTCAAATGGTATATTTCTTTATTAACAGTTTCCTTCCCTTTCCTGTACTTGAGGGGTTTAACTTTCCTTGTCATCCCCATGTAGACTGCCTCTCAGTTTACACTCCTGATTGGAGCTAACGATTGTGGAGAACCGTCACTGTCATCCACAGTCACTGTTCATGTGAATGTTCAAGAAGGCAACAACCACATGCCCACATTTACCCAGCAGAAGGTAAGCCATGGCTGCCTTAGAGTCTAAGTCCCAAAACAAATGGACTTGGGGTCCTAGGCTCAGTTTTACTAGGGCTGTCACCCGAGAAACATGCAGTTCTCTAAAGTGATTTATGCTAGAATCAAACTATATTGATACAGAAGCACTTCATAATAGACACATGAGCTTACATTTTTAAAAATTGTTTTATGCCAGAAACTCTGCTAAGGACTTCTGCATGCATTATTTCATATTTACATTGAAGCTGTTCTGTGTGTCGTAGAATGTTAAGCAGCATTCCTGGCTTCTATCCAATACATGCCAGGAGCTCTCCCTTAGCTGTGACAACCAAAAATGTCTTTAGACTTTGCCAAGTGTCACCTTGGTAGAATTACCCTTGGTTGAGAAGTTTAGACCTGAGGTTTCCACAATGTGGTCAGGATTCTACAGGGGGACATGAGCAGGTGGGCTTTAGCCTTGACTTTCTCACCTTGCCTGATGTATGTATGCGGTTTCACAAAGACTTTCTGATGCTACAAGATTCCCAGGTTTTAAGAAAGCAATGAAAACTACTGTGCAAAACTAGCCTGGAAATACTGCATTGCTTTTGATTGCTAAAATAGAAAAGAATCACTTCGATTGTTTCCATTTTTTTTGTTTTACTATTCCATGTATATTTTTTAAAAGTAAATATCCATTATATTTCCCTTTCTCCTGACTCTCTCAGTGATGCCTTTCTTGACTACCTAATTAAAGCTGTCCCACTGCCTTCCTGGGGCACATCTAGCCCCTTCATGCTGCTTCTTCATAGTGTTCTATTTAACGGATGCATTTGTATCATTTATTGTATAAATACCCCCATGCATGCAAGAGCGCGCGCACACACACACACACACACACACACACAGTCAACTGTTGGCTCCTGAGGATAGGATTTTTGCCTGTCTTGTTCATAGCATTTAAAAGAGAATCTGGCATATAGTAGTTGTTCTTGAATAAATGATGCAAACAATTATTTTTAAAAGGTGTCATTTAATTTTTTAAAATACTGAATAAACTATAAAGTGAAATGTTTTCAAACCAAAGCACAACAGCAAGCATATATAATAACTACAAAATAATGTTATGCTTGAACCCCGTTTCAAAATCCTTTGCTGGCTTGGTGAAATCCAGCCGTGCTCTCAAAAGTAAGACTGGAAAAAAATATGCCCTATTATTTTGATGTGTTTGTCTAGATTGATAGATTAGAACAAAATATATTGAACAACAAGCTAATTTGGAGATCTACATGTGTTATAAGAATGGTCGCCTTACTCCAAATAACCACAAGTGTCCTATTTTTGGAGAAGAGCTAGATTTTTAGAGAGCATAGACTAGGATATATAATTATTTTAAAAATTCTTAGAAAAATAGTGTGAGTTGGATTTAATGGCACTTTTAATATTATTCAGCTTTCAGCAGCAAGTCATGAGATGTTCCTGATTGATGCCCTTTCTGCTGTAACATGCAGTTTTAAATCCCTGAAGTACAAGTTCAACAGCATGAAAATATCCAGGGTGTTGTGCTAAGGACCTACATTTTCTCTCTCCCTTTCTCCCGCCCCTTCTTCCTTCCTGCTTTCTTTTCCAATTGTGTTTCTTTGTCTCCATGGCATGAAAGTGATGATTGCCTCTTCCAGTACAAGATTCAGATTCCTGAAGCCCGAATCAGACGGGACGTGTTGCGTCTCCCTGTTCAAGATCGTGATTTGCCATTTACGTCCTCTTGGAGAGTAAAATTCAACATATCACATGGCAATGAGGAGGGACATTTTGACATTTTGACTGACCCTGAGACCAATGAAGGGGTTTTAAATGTTCTCAAGGTAAATCCATACCGATGACACACCACCCAGGTGGCGGGAGGCGCTGGGGCCCTTCTGTGGGATCACTAATGCTACCCAGGAGTTAACACCTGGTGTGTCCTCTCTGCATGCTGGGCACACTAAATGTTTGTGTGTGACCTGATGCCACCTTAAGTAAGGCAAGGCCACACTGCTTCTCCTACCAAAATAATGTCAATATTAAAAATTATTTTTGATATGACTAAATATTTTACCATTTAATTTTTTTGGGGGAGGGGGCAAAATGTAATAGATTAACATAGGCCCTAATTTTTTATGTGTTTTTTTTAATGTGGCAGAAAATAGATAAAAAAAAGGAAAAACTTTAACCCTAAAAGTTTTTTTCTTCTTTTGAATTGTAAATGTTTAAAATTCTTAAAATTGAAAAGAAATGAGAACATCTGTGCAGCCCTAAGAGTATGGTGAGGCCCTGGCACTATGCCTTCCCATGCTTAATGGAGAAGTTGGCATTGGAGGAAAGTATGACTGGGTCTTTTAAGTGACAGCACGGTTTTAGAGTGGTGAAGTGGAGGTACACACTAGGCCATCTAACTCCAGTGCCTCTGGTCTTCGTTACTGTAAGCCGGACCTGAATGGCCAGGGCCTTAGTGTGGGGCTGGTGAGTCACCTGGGAACAAGGCAGGCCTGAGTCAGTAGATCTGGAGCAGGGCCAAGATTCTGCCTAGCAGTGTAATAAGCTCCTGGGTGACACCGATGACCCAAGACTCGCGCTGGGAATAGCAAGTCTCTCCCAACACTTTGACAGATGCCTGGGGTTGAATTTTCCAAACATTCCCAGCCTTTCAGTCCTTTTAAGTCCCTGGCTACTTTGTACCCTGAGTAACTGTGATCATTAATATCTATATTTCCCTAAGTTCCCCTGATTTCTTTGCCGCATGGTTGTCACATTAATGTTTCATTAACCTGTGGTTTTTGTTGCATTTTTCATTATTCTCTGATGGATGGTGCCTCTTCTCAACTGGGAGAGGAGGAGGAAAGAAAAAAAAAAAGAAAAGAACTCCATAAATGATTTGAAAATGAGTTGAAGACTGTCTTTTGATCATTATCAAAGACAACGTAAATAATGAATGAAGTGCAAAAGCCACAGTTCTCAGCTGGAGCTGGTGGCTTGGTGCTGGGCTTTCCCTGGCCGGAGGAGTGGCAGGTGCTAATGAAAGACTCTCTCTGGGGTTTCAGCCTCTGGATTATGAAACTCACCCAGCACAAAGTCTTGTCATCACCGTGGAAAACGAGGAGCGGCTCTTCTCCTGCGTGGGTGGCGAGCTTCAGCCTCCGAAGAGGGCAGCGGCAAGTGCCACCGTGAGTGTGCAGGTGACAGATGCCAATGACCCGCCCACCTTTCACCCCAGCAGCTTCATCGTCAGTGTGGAGGAGAGTGCCAGGCCTGGGGTCCAATTGGGAACGTTCAATGCTTCGGATCCAGATAGGATGGCGAGCCAGATCCGGTGAGAGGAAGGACGGTTGTTGAGGGGGAATTTGCCAGGTACCCAGATGCTTTCTGTTGAAACACTGGCTTCTTGGGTGTGTGTTCATCGGGTTGACACAGCCTCAGTTATAACAGGGTGAGAAACTATCTGCCCACCTGCCCAAGTTCAATGTCTTCTTGGCTCTGCGGCTCTCTCTGACCCTTCCAGGAGAAGCCACTCACTCACCTCCCTTTGCACTTATCATTTCTTTTACATTCTTTCCTTTGTATAACAATAATTTGTTATATATTTCTGTCTCCCTCTTTACCAGAGGTTATAAGCAGGCAGCCCTCTTGCTTCGGGGCAACAGAAGTGTTTTGCTTTTTTTCAATTGTGGTAGAAATGTACCATTTTAGCCATTTTTAAGTGTACAGGACAGTGACATTAAGTATATTCACAATGTTGTGCAAACATCATCACCATCATCTCCAGAAAGCTTGTCATCTTGCAAAATAGAAACTCTGTCCCCATTAAACACTAACTTCTCATTCCCCTTCCCTTAAGCCCTGAAACCCACCATTCTGCTTCCTGTCTATGAATTTGCCAGCACATATGAAGTGAGTATCTTATGTGAATGGAATCCCACAGCATTTGTCTTTCTGTGACTGGCTTGCCTCACTTAGCAGAATGTCCTCAAGCTTCCTCCATGATTAGAATGTGCCAGAACTTCCTTCCTTTTGGTGCTGAATTTGCAGACATTGTATGTATTTACTATGTTTTGGTTTATCCATGCCCCCACTGAGGGGCAGTGAGGTTGCTTACTGATTTGTTTTTAAGAATAAAGTTGCCAGCATTTAAAAATCAACAGATGATTCATACATCCTGGATTTTCTGGATGTTCTTGAAGATATGGGAAGATGTGGCCTATGTGGGCCTGTGTTCTATACAGCTGTGACCATGGAGCAGAGCGTGGGCCATGCATCCTGCCCCTTCTCTCTTGAGATCCAGTTCAGCGGTTGGCCTCAGTTCCTTTTCTGCCAGCTTCACTCATTCCTATCACTTTCTTGGTCCTGGTCCATGCTTGACTTTGAGATATCCCCTCAGAGCACTGTTCTCTACCTGTTGGGAAGGGCTAGATTTTTAAAGAATTTCCTATTCATTATGAAATGATAATAGTAATAATAACAATTTTTCAAAATATAATAAAAAACTACTAGAAAATTATCATGTGCTAGAAAATCTGCAATGCCAATGACTATAAAAATTTCTTGGCCAGGCACAGTGGCTCATACCCATAATCCCAGCACTTTGGAAGATTGAGGTGGGAGGATTGTTTGAGCCCAGGAGTTTGAGACCAGTCTGGGAAACATAGGGAGACCTTGTCTCTACAAAATAAAAAATAAAAAAATTAGCCAGGCATGATGACATGTGCCTGAAGTCCCAGCTCCTTGGGAGGCTGAAGTGCAAGAATTGCCTGAGCCCAGAAAGTTGAGGCTGTAGTGAGCCATAATTACACCACTGCACTCCAGTCTGAGTAACAGAGTGACACCCCAGCATACACAGACAAAATATTCTCAACATGTGCTCTTAATTTTTCCAGTTTTCTCTTTGGAAACATCTAGCCAATTCACACCCTTGTACCTGTGTATCCCTGGCACAGGTTGAGGGAACATAGCTCTTTTAAAATTTTTATTTTATTTGTACTTATTTTATTATTATTTTAAACTTTTTATTTTAAAGATGTGGGTTACAATTCAGGGTTAGGTATACAAATGTTCATTATACAGGTACCCTTGTTGATGAGGTGTGCCCCCCACCTCCAGCAGATTCCCACTACTGCCAATCCTTTTCTTATTGTACTACAATAATTGTTCAAGGTTCGCTTATGAGTGAGGACATGTGATACTCAGTTCTTTGTTTCTGTGATAGATCACTCAGTATTATAGATTCTAAGTCCATCCAAGCTGCTGTGAAGTTCATAATTTTTTCCTTCTTTATAGCTGTGTAATATTCCATCATGTATATGTACCACATTTGTTTTATCCAGTCCTTTTTGGAGGGGCAGCACAGTTGGTTCCATATTTTTGCTATTGTGAGCAAGGAGCTTGGCTCTGAAGCCGTGGTTGTCAAATCACAGTGTGAGCCCAGTGTGAGTGGCTCATGCCTGTAATCCCAGCACTTTGGGAGGCTGAGGTGGGAGAATTGCTTGAGTGCAGGAGTTTGAGGCCTCGTCTATACAAAAAAATTATATATATATATAAATAAAAGCTGGGTGTGGTGGTGTGTGCCTGTAGTTTCAGGTACTTGGGAGGCTGAGGCCGAAGGATTGCCTGAACCCAAGAGGCTGAAATCGTGTTGAGCCATGATCATGCCACTGCACCAACAGCCTGGGCAACAGAGTGAGACCCTGTCTCAAAAAACATTACAGTGTGAATCAGTTTCTGGAGGGCTTGTTAAAATCCAGATTGCTGGGTCCCACTTCTAGAATTTCTGATTCAGAGGTTTGGGGTGAGGACTGGGGCTTGCATTTCTAGTAAGCTCCCAGTGTTGCTCATGATGCTTATCCAGGGACCTACCTCTGAGAATCCCTCCCAGGGAATCCCTGTCTTATATGCTGTCTCTTGAGTATGGGTGGTTTATCAGTAGGTCTCAGTAAGTGTTTGAATTGTCCTTGAAGTCAGAAACGAACCAGTCCATTCACTTAGCCTCACATGTGGCTTTGTCCAGGGTGCAGGTCGAGCGTCTTTTCAACAAGGGAGAGACATGACTTGGTGAGCAGCTTTTGTTTTGTTTTGTTCTGTTCCACCTTATGTTAACTGGAGTTAATGTTTGTGTAGGAACCTGCTGAGAGAGTTGTCTTTTGGCCTAAGATAATCCACAGATGAACTCTGAGTTTCTTCCCCTGGTTTGTAAACATTGTAAAACCACAGTTCTTCTCAGAGACTTCTGGAACGTTCCCTAGGAGGTGAAGTCGTGCATGAAAAACTTCAATCCCTTTAAAAACTGTGACCCACCCACCATCAGGGAGGAATAGTGTTGACCCTTTTGGAAGCATTTCCCCAGATGCTGAAGAAAAAGCATAAAGAGAAGCTGCCTACCTCCACCCTTCCTGGGCCCTGTGCTTTTTCTGGTGTTTACCTGAGTTCAGGACATTCCTACTGTGGGCCCCTCAGCAGGCAGCTGCGGTTGGCACCCTGGCAAGGTTCCAACAGATGCCGTCTGATGCCTGCGGCTCTCGGGACTCCTGGAGGGCTTGGCATGCCCACCCCTTAAAATGGTGCCAGGTTCTCACAGGCCAGGGGGGATGTGGAAGATCACTTTGAGGGATTGTGTTACCCACCTGTGAACCCTTTGGGCTCTGTTGAAAAGCGAACACTCCAGGGATCACAAAGTTTTATGTTTCTGTTGCAAGGACAGGTTGGTTCTTAACATCAAGCTAGCAGCTGGGGATGAAATGTTGTCCCAAGACTGACAAAGGGGATGCTTAGTATTCCAGCGAATATCAACTTGATATATGAAGAGAATCTTTTGACTGTCATCCCTGTGCCTTCGTTAAATTCATGAACACTCTTGTAGTTTAATTACTCTTAGAATTTCCCTAATTACTTGTGATAGGAATAGTATTCTTATGACATATTTTGATTTGCCTTTTGATGTCACTTTTTAATTTCAAAGGTTGTGTGTGTTTTCTTTCTACAAGATATAAACTGGTCCATGACCCAGCCAATTGGGTCACCGTGGATGCAGAGTCTGGAGTGGTCATCACTGTGCAGCCGATCGACCGAGAATCCCCTCATGTCAATGACAGTTTTTACACAATCATTGCTCATGCTATTGACCATGGTGAGTGTTTACTCAAAACCAAGGGGAAAAAAGTGCCCATTCTTGTGTCCTGAGGGAAAATAATACCGGGGAGAGTCTTTCACAACAACTAAGAAAAATTAAAAAAGCAAATCTATCACCTTGCATCCATACTGGTGATTATTTTTGAAATAATTCTTGAAATGGTAAACCAGGGACCCATACCATCGAAAGAGGGCAGTATTCATTCAGAAGAGACAATTAAACTAGCAAAAAAGCTGCAATCAAACCCAATGCCTTTTTCCTCTTTTCATAAGATAGCTAGCTCTTTAGCTCTTTGTCAAAGTCAGTGATGTGTGATAAATATTTAGCACTGTTTCCCTGTGCTTGGGATGGCATAGAAGCACAGGTAAATGTGATGGCATGGGACGGATTTGTCATAAACCAGGATGGGTGGTTTTATGAGCATGTTACAGCACTCTTCTCTATAGTCTCCCAACGCTGAATTTTTAAATGCCCTGAAACATAGTTGAATGAATAAAAATGTGAAAATAACTTTAAAATTATATTGAAGAAAGTCTGTCAACTAAAACCCAGATTCCAAGTGACTTGGAACATGCTACTTGTATAACTGACCCATGGAATGTTGGCAATGAAGTTTTAAAATGTGTCCCTAACCAGTATTAAGGAAGGAAAAAGAAAGGGAGGCCTACGTTCTAGGGTTCCCCAATTTTGTAACAGATAACTTCATGGTTGGCATTTTTTTAAATTAGAAAAATTATTTTTAGGGAGTTGTGTATTCATATGCAGTTTAAAAAAAATAATAGAGAGGGTCCTGAGAACCCCTTGCCCAGTCTCCCCCAGAGGGAGCATCATAGTCAACATCACAAATGGGGTATTAACAAGTATGTGGTCAAGATCCAGAACACTCCATCCTCACAGGGACCCCTCATGCTGTCCTTGGATAGTCACACCCATTTCCCTCTCACACCACCCAGCCTTAACCACTGGCATGATTGTTCTTTTAATTTATTTAATGATTCCTCATTCTTCCTTGTTCTGCAGTGATTTGAGGTGGCAGGAGTCTAGTTAACTTACCCAGATATTCTGAATTTTCATAAAAGCAGGAAAACAGGTCAAGTACATGTCAGCAAAGTTCATGACTTTTAAAGGGAAAAGTCTCCAGTATTTCAGTGGAATGATTCTTCCATGAGAAATCAAGAGTGCTCATTCCCAAAGGGTCTATGTGCATGAGATGAACAATGTCCCCCTGAAATGTTCTCTCCTTGCAAGGCCTCCCGCCACAAACTGCTACAGGGACCCTAATGCTCTTCCTGTCTGACGTCAACGACAATGTCCCAGCTCTCCAACCCCAGTCACGTTACATGGAGGTCTGCAAGTCTGCAGAGAAGAAACCCCTCCTCATCGAGGCGGAGGATCCGGACCTGGAGCCCTACTCGGACCCATTTACATTTGAGTTGGACAGCACCTGGGGAGAGGCAGAGGATGCATGGACACTGGGGAAGAATTGGGGTGAGTGTTATGTTAGTCAGGGATAAAGAGTTGAAAACTACAGAACCCAAATTTGAACAGACTTAGGCGACAAAGGATTGTATTGGTTTACTTGTAATTGAAATAAAAGTCAGGCAGCTAGTGCTCTGGCAGAGCTGTACCTAAGTGCTCAAAGGACATCCCTGGATGCTGCCCTTCCACACTGGGACTCTTCCTTTCTCTGAGTTCCTTCATTTTCATGTACCTCTCCGTGTAGGGGCAGGTGGCTTCTGGGAGTCCCTGGGACACATCTTGGCACCTGGCTAGAAGGGAGTGTCCAGGGAAAGCTCCAGGGTTGATATCACTGCTTGGCTTGGGTCACCTGCCCTGACAATCATTGTGGGTGGGAATTGGGAGGGCAGATATGCGGACTGTCTGGCTCTGAGTCTACATCTCTTCCTTTTTGGGATCTGGGTTTATCCTCTCTGGTTCACATGGGCTGAAAGTTTGGGGGGTGTGGCCTCCCCCAAAGAAAAATTGGGATGCTGTTGCCAGAGGAGATATAGGTGGTGAGCAGGTTAAAAGCAACTGGCATGCACTGTCAACACTCTTCTTTGAGTGTCTACTGATGGAGTATGTTAGAATGTGGTGTGTTTATAGTTGAAGCCCTGCACTTATGTTGATAGTTCCAAGACTCAGAGTGTGTCGGAAAGCATTTCACCTTGCCCCCAAAGAATGTGGTCCTTGCCCTTGGTTTCTTGGGTGTGGGGGTCGTTAAGACCTTGGGACATCATGGCTGATCCAAATGTCTCTGTTTACCTTGGAGTTTTGGGTTGAGCCAGATAGGAACAATGGGATTTAAGGTGGGGGCTTTTGGTCATACAATATTAATCAACCACCAAGAGGCTGGAGACCGAGGTTAGTCACCTGGGAGACCCACCAGGGTCACTGACCAAGCTCTCAGGAGGACTCTTGACTCAAGACTTAGGTGAACATCCCCGTTTGGCATTATTCTGCGTGTGCCGTCACTCTTCCCTGCTGGTGAGGTAATACTGTCCTCACTTCATGGGAGAGGAGAGTGAGAAGCTTTGTGCTTGGCACTTTTCAGGACACTACCCTGTGTGCTTCCTCCCTTGCCTAATTTTAATCCTTATCTGGCCTCTGTAGGAAGCTGTAACCATCAGTGTAACAGCATTCACTGATTCTATGAGTCCTTCTAAAGAATGGCTGAGCCTCAGGACTTTCTTGTGAACCCCTGAACTTGCTCCATCCTCACAGGGACCCCTCATGTTGTCCTTGGATAGTCACCCCATTTCCCTCTCACACCACCCAACCTTAACCACTGGCATGATTGTCCTTTTAATTTATTTAATGATTAATTTATTTAATGATGTCAGAAGTGAGAACGGTCTTGGGAACTGTTCCCTTTAACTCAGCAGTTGGCTAACTTTATCCCAGAACCTTGATCTGTGGAGGGCATTTAATCAGTATGTTTTGAGTTCAGCAATGACTGAGTGAGTGAATGGATGCAAAGTCCTTTTCTCTTTGCAGGCCAGTCAGTTGAACTTCTAATGCTGAGGAGCCTCCCATGTGGAAATTACTCGGTGCCACTCATTGTTGGAGACAGACAGGGACTCTCCCAGAAGCAGACAGTCCATGTGAGGATCTGCTCCTGTTCCAGCGGGCTCACGTGTATGGAGTACTCAGATGCAGGAATGGGGCTTCTCACAGGGGTCCTATATCCAGTTTGTGCAGCCTTTTTGGCTCTGGCAGGTCAGTGGACTGGAGGGCACATCTTGGGACTGCAGCTCCTCTCCCTGGGCCAGGATATGGAGATTGCTGGAGCAGGAGGTAGTCAGTGGCAGGATTAATGGAATGCCTTTGAGAATGACCTCTGGGTGCACCCAGGCTGCTGGATGCAAATCAAAGGCTGCCACCCTAGCTGGACATGACTGTTGGCTGACAAAAGCAGCTTCTGCTCAACGGACCATCATCGAACAGGGCAGCCCATTGGAAAATACCATCCAAGAGTGGCCTTGCTCTGTGATAACCACGGGGACCTCCATGTATAGATGTCTAGGTTCCTAGGCTTGGCAAAGCTAATAAGGAAGCTAGTTTTTCTAAGACATAATGCAATATTGCTGACCAGATAGTATCAATCAATTAATGCAGTAGTTATCTGCATCTCCTTGTGCCCCCAAACTGTGATAAACTCTATGGTTACCCAGATGCTTAAGACACAGTGTGGCCTTGCCAGCTCATGGCTGACTTATACGTGAACAAGACAGAATCCTCCTGAAACTTTGGCTGTGAGCACCTTTGCTCAGTTTATTTCCCCCTTGTCTCATCACAGGGGCTCTGCTTTTCCTGCTTGTGTTTGAACGCAAGAGGCCTGGAGTCTCCATCCCTAGTGACAAAGGCCACCAGACACTGATCATGTACAATGATGAGAGCAAAGCCATGCCAGCTCAGGTAGTATAATGTGACACTTTGTGTCTTCTGGCAATGATGTCACCCACATGTGGACACACGGCAAAGATTTCTTCACCCTTTGTATTCCCTCTTATTTCTCTACTCTTACCCGTATTTGAGTAGCAAGAGAGAAAATATTTCTTGCAAAAATTGTGTAACTGAGCTAGGTGGATTTATTATTTTGATCAGTGGTTCTCAATCATTGGCAATTTTGCCCCCCGGGGGATATTTGGCAATACCCGGACACACTTTTGATGGTAACAATTATGGGTGCTTCAAGTGGGCTGAAACCAGAGATGCTGCTGAATACCTTACAACACACTAGATGACCTCTACCACAAAGAATGATCTGCCCAGTGTCTCAAGTGCTTAGTTTGATAAACCCTGCTTAGGGGAAAGATGATTTTTGGCTGGGTGAATATCCACTAAAAGGCTAAAAGGAATTGTGTTGTGCTCACCAGATCAGCATCTGAGCTGGTTTCTTGGCCATAGCTGGGTAGAATGAAATATAACCTACCCCTCCACCCTCATTTAGCAGAGGCCAAACAATGGTCTTTGAGTAAAAATGGAAAACATCTCCTTGTGCCTTCAAACTATGATAAACTATGGCTACCCTGATGCTTAAGACACAATGTGGCCTTGCTAGTTCATGACTGACTTACACGTGAACAGGACAGGATCCTCCTGAAACCTCAGCTTTGGGCAACTTTGATCAGTCCATTTCTGGCTCTGAGGCTCACCTAGGGAAGAAAACAGAAAGGGCTATCAGGGCCTAGGGGCTGTGCCTCTACCTTCTTCTTGGTGAGAGGGAGTGGAGGCTGCTGAGCTTGGATGAGACCAGCAGAAATGGAACACTTACCAAGCACTGGCTCAGGCTGCAGTTGAGGTGGATAGCAGAGAAGACGTCCAGAGTGCCTTCTTGTCAGGTATCTTCGTGGCTGTCTCTTGGGAAAGAGGAAGCAGCTACAGGAGTAGCAGGGGTGAAAATGGACGTTGGCCATCCTGGGGCTAAGACCAGGAAACTTGAAAGGGACTTGATGACAAGATGGCACAGGCCAAGGACCACCTGTGTCAGAGGGGCGAGAAAGCTTCATTCAGGGCAAGTGGCCTCTGTTCTCTTCTTGTACCAAAATATACTCCCCTTGTTTTCCCCTAATCCCCTGGGGCACATCTCCATCCCTGCCAAGGTATCTTTAGGGTCCTAAGAACTGGGGTCCCACAAACCTGGGTTTAGATTCCAAATCTGTGGTTGGTCAGTTA
The DNA here is from genome assembly GCF_000164805.1 of Carlito syrichta. Taxonomy (NCBI): domain Eukaryota; kingdom Metazoa; phylum Chordata; class Mammalia; order Primates; family Tarsiidae; genus Carlito; species Carlito syrichta. The sequence goes on from NW_007233071.1 coordinate 95,134, forward strand.
CATAATCTAACTGATCCTTGGCCTTCACATGTAAAGTAAGATTGATAATGTTCTTGCTCTTTCTCTTAGGTTTATTGGTCTATTTAATCAAGGAACACACTTCAAGTCCTTAGGGCTAGGGCACTGAAAGGCACCCACTAAAAGGTGGCTGCCTGCCAGTATTAGCATTATTAGCAATAATTACTAATTAGGTCTTTGTAATCATTGATGACTAAGGCCATCTCAAGGTACACACACTTATCTGTCAACCCATTTTACATGTGTATACTATCCTAAATATCATAGCCCTCACCAGGGAGGATCTGTGCTCTTGGAAAGACTCCTCCCCCCAAGATGTCCTTGATGGCTCCACCCAGCTGCTGCTGAGGGGTAGGGACACCCCCTGATGGAGATGATCTTTTATTGCACAGATAAAAGATCCCCCATCCTGCACAGGGGAGGTTAGTGAGCCCTTTGCCAACAGAAATTCAGCACCCATCAGCACCTGAGTCCCTCAGGGAATACATTAGCTAAATGGGACAGCACACAGAGTACCGTGCAACAGCGGTGACCCCAGGAGCCATCAACACGAGCCTCAGATGAGGACAAGTCCTTAGATTCCAAATATCCTGAAACAAGAGTCTTCTACCATCACTTTTCTTGAAACATTTAACCATGAGACAACTCCCAACCAGTATTTACAAAAGACAGACAGAAATAAATCCCCTCCCCAAATAAATCATTCAGATTTCTAGGCTCGGTGTGTTTTTCACAGTCTGGATATTTTCTTTGGTGGCATAGATGCAATGTGTTTGGGGAGAAAGGTTCTGCCTTGCATTCTGATTTTATTTCTGCTGTCTGTAATTTCAGCCCCTGTCACATTTGTTCCCCTGTGCTCCACAGATGCAGTCAGATGTTGAGGGCCAGAGGCCAGCTCCACTGATCCACACAGTTGCAGCAGGGGCCATACTGGGTGCTAAGGTAATATGCCATTGATTTACTTCAGGATTTTAAGCAGAGAAATGACTTTGCTGATGGTTTCCATGACTGGGCACACCGTGCATGTACCTCCTACTGCCACATCCAGTGAGGCCTTCTGCAAGTTGGCCTTCACCCCAGCTCCCCATGCGGCAAAGTCCACGGTGCCCTCAGCTTTACACACCTGTGCCTCTCAACAGCGATTTGCTTTCCTCTTTGCTATAATGTCAGATGATCCAGAGTCTCCAAATTTCTGTCTGTCCAGTGTGAACTTAAGGACTTTTTTTTTTGCCACATTCATGTGCCACTTGTATGATTGTAGTTTTTATTTTTTGAGGCAGGTCTCACTCTGTCATTCAGGCTAGAGCACAGTGGCACAGTTAGGGCTCATCATAGCCTCGACCTGCAGGACTCTGGCAATTCTTCCACCTCAGTCTCCCAAGTAGCTGGGACTACAGGTATACACCACCACACCAGGCTAATTTTTTGATTTTTTTTTTGTAGAGATGAGGTCTCACTATGTTGCCCATGCTGGTCTCAAACTCCTGGTATCAAGCAATCCTCCAGTCTTGGCTTCCTAAAGTGCTGGGATTACAGACGAGCTACCATGCCCAACCCATACAAGTTTATTTTTTAAAACATTTTTTCTTTAAATGAAGTTGTGTTTAGATTAAGTACATTTATTTAAATAGGACATTTTACATTTCCACTGTAAGTAAATTTTTAAAAAAACAAGTTTTACTTATATAAAGAGCGGGTAAGCATGTAAATAGACACCAATGAAACAGAACACACTAAATCTGGGAAGATGATACCCCTGCCAAAGGTCTCCCTCTGAGAGAAAGGTTGAGGCATGAAAACCACCTGGCACCAGAGTGACACTTGCTCCTGGATGTTATTAGGGTATGGAACTGGGAATGGAAAGGGAATTATTTCCTCACCATGCAACTCAATGTTTTTTAAAGCCTTCTTTCCCAACTGGCTAAATATTCCCTTTTCTAAGTGGTAGGTGCCCCCCACTTTGGAACAAGGAGTTAAACCAGAGAAGTTGTGAATTACAGAGTATATGCCTGGCCAGGGCAGTGAGCAGGGCACAGCCCAATGCCCATTCTGCTCACTAATCCATGCTCCCGGTGGAAGGACTGCCCTTTCTTCACTCCTACAAAGATGCTTCCTGGCATGGTGGGAGCTGCCTCTTTCCCTCCTCTTAACCATCTGTAAGCTTCTAGAAAGAGAAAGAGTTGCCCCAGGGAGCACACTCTGCACTCTGCAAGCACAGTCCCATGGAATTGTCACCAGCACCCTAGGGGGAAGGAGTGGGGACAGTCTTGCTTCCCTACTTTACAGAAGAGGAACCAAAGCCTGTCGGTGTCTATTTCTTAGTGTGTCTCTAGGTTCCCTTCACAATGTCCTGCAAATGGTTTAGTACATCTGTGGTGACTGGTTAAATAAACCGCCATTCACATAGTTTCTCTACGTTTTCACTTGGGATTTATTGGATAAACTGATATTTTAAAATCTGCTGCAAAGCATGAAATATCTTCCATGAAACCATGGTCAAGGTCCATTGCCTGCTTTATTTGCTTTGAAATTTTGCTTCATTATTGAAGGGTCTCTATTAAAATAATAGAAACCCAAGGCAAAAATGGCCCACAATTGCATTCCTAAATCCAGGCAGTTTCCTTTGTGAGTGTCATCCTCCAGATCCTGCCTGTGCATCCGTTCAGCCTGCATGTGTCCTTGTCACAGATAGTATGTTAGTCTGCATGTTCAAGTCACATCTGGCCACATGGTTCCATTTTGCTCCTGCCTTTTTTCCATGCATTTCTCCACCTTTCTTTCCATGCCCACCTTCCCTCTTTCTCATCATGTTAATTTTTATTTGCTAATAAACACATGAGCAAGGGGAAGTTGTGGAGGGGCACACAGGACAACTTGGTTTTCAGCTGGAGAGAAAGACGTTCTCTTTTGAGTAAATCAGCGTCTTCCCAGTAGGATCTCAGCAAAGTGCTGCCCCCTACAGCGAGTATGTCAGACCAAGTACACTCTGCTCTGGGGACTCAGGTGAGTTACAGAAAGTCAGGACCTGCTGTGGTCATCTCACTAGTCACTGGCAGGTGGTTTCCTTGAGAGAGGGCACTTCTAGAAGATTCCATGATACTTAGAATGAACACGTAGTCAATGAAAATCTGAGAAATGTATTTTCTCCATTCAATCATCTTTGCATCTATTGAACTAGCTATTATTATTACTGCTACTGCTGGTGGTTGTTGTTTTAAGAATTGTTTAATAGTTCTGATCAAAGTTTTTAGAACACCCACAAATAGATACATGTTCTTGTATCCATCTACAGGCACCAGAGATGATCTATAAGGTTAAGAGCACATGACTTTGGCCTTGATTAAATTACAGCCCTGTGATTCTACACTTCTTGCCAAATGGAGGTCTGACTTTTCCTCAGTGTCGAGTCTTCATGTACTCTGCATACAAATTCTAGAACTACTGTTGGCTTTGTAAAATGATTTTTCTGAAATAATTTTAGACTCACTAGAAGTTGCAAAAATAGACTGGGGAGTTCCCATGGATCCTTCCTTAGTTTCTCCCAAGGATAACATTTTACATAACCCTGCTAACTTGATCAAAACCAGAAAATGGACTTTGGGACAACACTATTAATACAGGTCTCAAATACAGACCTTAATTGGTCTTCATCAGTTTAACCAGTTATTATTTTAACAAAAATTTACTCTTCTGACCTGGAACTAAAAGAAGTATTCAAGGTCCAAAGAGCCATGGTATCATATTCAATGTTTATGAGGGAAAGCTTCTAAAAATAAATTCAGATCTCTGTAATTTCATATCTTTGCTCCAGTTGCAACTGGGCAGAGATTAAATGTGCCATTCTTCTTGGCATAGTGACGATGCTACTGATCTACCACTGAAAGCCTCTGAGTTGGTGGGCATGTTCCCTGGTCCTGGTGGGGCCAGTCTCCTGAGCATGGGACCTCTGCAGTGGCACATGGCCCCATGCTCAGAAGAGTCCGTGCTTGGTCATTGGCAATGTTCTACTGTCATCATCTTGAAATTCTTGATTTTTGAACAAGGGTTCCACATTTTCTTTTTTCACCAGGACCTGCAAGTTATATAGTTGGACCTGGTCCCAGAGGGTTATGTGTGTCATTCTCATATATTTAAGGCAGGGCTATAGCACAGAGGAAGTCCTACTGAGCACTTGTGGACCTAAGAAGGAGCTTGTAAATCTAGTATTCTCAAGTTCCTTCTCCACAAAGGAACCATAAAATGTGTTCATGAATTTCTGGTATGAATGTCTACACTGCTCTCATAAGAATTGCTCTACGTTTAGTACAAAAATGAAGAGCAGTACGACTGCAAGAGTTTCTGCATCCCTTGCTCATTTATATGAAACCAATAAATGCTTTTCTCTTCTTAAATTTAAGGGTGGTGGCCTGCTTTTTGAATCAAGAAGTATGAAAAGCAGATACTCTACTCCTGTGAGTACAGATGTAGATGTTACCATGATAATTACCATATGGTTCCATCTAATTGCTATGGAAAGGCCTGAAAATTGTAAATTTAGAAAAAGAAGAGGTGATATAAATATGGCCAACTTCCAATTAATCTAAAGAAGAAGTAAGTGCAGAGCACTGATTAGAAGTGGTTAAGGTACATCTATCCAGGGACTCAAAAGTATAAGTTTTTCTGTCCCTGGCAAATTTCTTTTGCTGCTGAGTTGCGGAAAACGCAATCATTGACTGACTATTCTGTTGTGCTTCTCAGAGACTTATAAGTTTTGAGCTAAGAGGGTCTTAGAGATCATCTAGCTTGTTCTTTTTTCCTAGATATTTTTTAGCAGCAGAATTCTTCTTTTCAAATGAGATCCTACAAAGTTAACTCTATTATAAATAAAATGGATAGAGTGGATTTTTTATACCAATTTTGTGTGCATTGATATTTCTAACATATATCTATTGCCAAAATAACCAATAAAAATAGTGATTCTGATAAAAATGAAAAAGAAGGTTGAATGCTGTGAATAAAGTTTGCAAAATTATGTTATCTCAGCACCTAAATCATTGTCTCCTATTATTGGGAATTGGTTTGAAAGTATCAATAACAAAGAGAGCCATGCTGAGTGTGCCTCCATCTGAGCTGGGGCCACTGTCACAGGGGAGCCAGGACAAGGCTCTGCAGTGGTGTCAGGACTCTACTGTTTTGCTTTGCAGGCCTACCCAGATACTGTAGTGCCCAGAGGACTCCTGGCACCGATGGAAGGAAGGATGGTGGAGACACTGAGGCAGGTAAGGAGGCCTCCCTTATCCTGTGCATGAGCTGTTTGTTCTGCATTCCCACTGTGTTCCAGCCTTGGCCTGGAGACACTGACTCCTAAATTACTGTATTAGTCAGCTCAGGATGCCATAACAAATACCATAGACAGAGTGGCTTAAACCACAGAAATGTAATGTCCTATGGTTCTGGAGGCTAGAAGTCCCAGATCAGGAGTTCAGCATGGTCAGGTTCTGGTGAGGACTCTCTTCCTGGCTTGCAGATAGCAGCCTTCCTGTTGGGTCCTTACTAGGGGGAGGGGAGAGAGAGAGAGAGAGAGAGAGAGAGAGAGAGAGAGAGAGAGAAATCAAGCTTCCTGGTGTCTCTTCCTATGAGGAAATTTAATCCCATCATGAGGACCTCACCCTCATGACTTCATCTCAACCTAAATATCTCCCAAAGGCCCCATCTCCAAATATCATCACATTGTGGTGAGGGCTTCAGCATATGAATTAGGGGTGGGGACATGCAATGTAATCACTTTCATAAGAATCCTCCTCCCAGGACTGCTTTCGACCTAAGACAGAATGAAGGGAATTTTTTTGCACAGTTGTGAGAGATGTGGTCTGGCTGCATTGAAGAGGGTTATATAGGGAGAGACTCTGATATTAGATGTATGCTAGAAGGTTCCCCCAACACAACCACTAAGCATTCTCAGGAGGATTTGAAAGCAACTTGAGAGTTGGGTAAACATGAGGGTAGGTTTAAATGAATGGAAGGTGTCGAGCGAATCCACATGCTCCTGTCACCGAGGTTCTGCCTGCCCCCTGCTTGGAGAAGGATGCACAAAGCAGCTGCTGACTGACTCTAGGAAACTCCAGATGTTGTAGGAAACTTGAGACTCAGAACTGTGGGATGAGCAGAGAAGGAATATATACATGCAAACAGTCTCTCTTGGTCAAGAGTGATCTTCTTTGACAAACACGTGTGTTACTCATTTTCTTCCAGATTTTGTTCTGAGCACCTTGAAAGATAATAACTCTCCATCCTCATATCAATCCACTGTGGCAGGTGCTGTCATATTCCTTCTTATAAAATGAGGAAATCAGGAACAAAGAAATTGGGCAACATGTCCAAGGTTATAGCCATAGAAACTGGTAGATTCCAAGCTCAAATACAAGCAGTTGAGCTCCAGGGTCTGGGCCCATGGGGCCTCATTAAAAAGCAGCACTCCCAGGTCCACCTCTGTAGACCCTGCTTTAGTGGGTTTGGGGTGCTCATCAGAGCATCTGACTTGAGATCCTGGGTGCCTGTTGTGCGAAACCTGGTGATATGCCTGGTGTCCCCTCTTCTGACTGTAAGAAGGGACTGTGACAGGGCTACAGGCACTGTGGCCTGAGGAACAGGTGCAGAGTAGCTGTTTGGGGTCTTCCTAGTGTCAGCTCCCTCTGGTTCCTGTCATAGTCTCCAGGATGGGAGCTCAAGCTCTGTGCCTCGGTGACAGCCCCAAGACTGCTGGAACTTGGCCCCTCCTTGCTCCTGCCCCTGAGGCCTGCAGAATGGATGCTGCCTGGTGGCGGCGACCACAAAATAACACAAATATTTTCTCTTAGACTAGAAACTGCCCTGAAACCGGGCAAGTCAAGTTCCTGTGGGAGGAGCTGGGCACCTGGAGTTGGGGCTGCAGGATGCTTGTTGACTGTTGGTGAGGAAGATACAGAATAAGCCACAGAGAAGCTTCTGTGTGTCTCTCCCTGAGGCATGGCAACCTCCCAGAGGGCAGGACTGTGTCTACTGGTGTGTGACACATGGTCACTGGAGAATGAGTGAATGAAAGAACCCCATCTTCCCTACAGACTGATGAGGTAGGCAAATCTGAAAATAGAGACACAGAGAAGCTTCTCCAGTGGCAAAGCAATGAGGGGCAGAGCTAGAGCTGGGGCACAAGGGGCCGATTCCAGACAGGCCCACCTAGTCTCTGAGCAATATAGGGAGTCTCGTCCTTGTGAATCTTAACTTCCTGTCTGTGCAGTGGGGTTGGGGCGGCTCTGCTATATTCTTGGTGGATGATGGGCACAGACGAGATAATATTGCTGGGTAACCATAGAATGTGGTGGTCACGGCACAGCATCTGGTGGGCTCCTTCCCACATATGTGCACACATGCACATGTATACATGCAACTGCTGTCGTGGGCCACGTGGACGGGACCGCAGTCCCACGTGGCTGGGCAGGATATGGCTACTTTCCAGCTGAGATCTACCCTCCCTCTGCCAGGCAGGCAGGCAGTTTTGTCCAGGGAGAGTTCAGAGCTCTGTGCATGGTGGTGTGAGAGGAGGAAAAACCAGATTCGAAGGCCCAGTTCTTTTCCCTGTAAGTCCTTTAACTTAGTTGGTGGTTTGTGATGAATTATTGATCTTACAAGGCCTCCGAAATTGCTGAATCAGGGTGTAGAAACCTGCTGCTCTGCCGCCAGCTTGGAGGACTTGAAGTTGAGTCCACACAGCCCAGATACCCACTGCAGATGAGGGTTGGTTCTGCACATACCAGGCCTGTCGTTAATTATCTATTCAGCTTCACTGTGGGCACGTGAGCAGACTTCCAACACTTTGGCCATAACATGTGTATTCACTGCTAGCTGGCATTAGCTTCCTCTCTTCCCTCCAGCCCTGTACCCCTGTGCCATATGGTCATACAGTGACACAGTCCCTGAATAAGCAGACCCAGTCCATGGGCAGACACATGGGTGAGTGCTCCATTCCCACACCTATCTGTGTCACTGAGCCTGATGTGTCAGTGGACACAGCTGGGAGATAGTATTTCCTACTAAACAAAGGCCCAGGAAGGTTCCTGTGAACCAGAGGAGACTGGAGACAGCTTGCAGCCAGTACATGGGGAGGGCAGGGCCAAGAGCTTAGACTGAGGGGTCTCATTGGAATAGAGACCTGCATGGGGTCTCCTATCAGCTGCCCTTTCCTGACCTTCCCCCACCTCCCACCTTAGGCTCTGGGCCTTGGGATTCCAACTGTCTTCATGCTGTAGACAAGCTCACACTCTCAGAATCACTGTCAGCTGGTGATGGGTTAGAAAGATGCCCACTAAACCCACTCCTGCCAAGATTGGTGGGAACTGGCCCAGGATTCAGACAGCGTTAGACATTCCTAGAGGCATTAGGAAGTAAACAGACTAAAGCTCTTCTCCATCCTCCCTCCCTCCCATTCTTTCCTCCCACTGCTTTTCTTCCCTCCCTCCCCTTTTTCTCCCTTCCTCCCTCTCTTTCTCCCTCCTTCCTTTCTTTCTTTCCTTTCTACAACCATTTGTTTAGTCACTCAGGCCAGAAAAAGCCAGAAAAGTCTTCACAGAGAGATGATTTGGACCCTGAATGAGACTGGCAGGTGGGAATAGTCCATCTTAGAGAAGGGAACAGCAGTTACAGAGGCTAAGAGGACAGCCCGGAGGACCCTGGCAGGTACAGCAGTTGGTGGGGATCAGTAGGGATGACGGTGGAAAGAGCAACCCAAGTCTGTGAGAGGGGCTTGACTGTCTTTGGGGTTTTGGTGGCCAAGAGTCACTACTGAGGGTTTTAGGCAGAGAGATGAGGCCTAGAAAATGTTGCTGGTGCATATGCACAGAGTGGACCAGAGGCAGGAGAGGTTGAAGAGAGGCTGGAAGATCATGAGAAGGGAGTTATCAGGAAGGAGGCAGTCATAACAACTCCAGGGCAGAGTGGCTTAACACAAAGACCATGTGCTTCTGGCTCAGGTCACAGGACAGGGTGGGTATTGAGCAGAAGCAGAACGCAGGCCTAGGCTCCTCCCAACACTAGAAACCTGGAGATGGGACTGGAGGATGGCAGAGGCTTTTGGGGAGGCCATAGAGGTGGAGGAAATGTCCCTGCCATCCATTATTTCATCAGCTATGCTCAGTTCTATGGCCACATCCAATTGAGAGGCAGGAAATATGATCTTGCACGTGCCCAGGAAGAACAAGAAATGAGCCAGGTGAGCTCCTCACCACTCTCGGCCCTGATGACTTGACCTAAGGACATGTCTAAGGTGCTGACCAGGGGACTGGAAGAGAGGACAAGACCAGGAACTTGGCTGAAGATATGAGGGGGTAGGGTGCAGGTGGGGATCACTCAAGGTTTCACGTATGAAGAGCTGGGCTGCTGGTGTCATGACTTAAGCCAGGCTAGAGTTTTAAACCTTAGTCATTCCCTTACTACCATTAGCCGGTTGTCTTACCCGTTCGCTGCTATTTACTTGATGCATTTCTGTAGTTCTGCTCACATGTTAGTGAACTTTTTGCTTTACTGTCATCTCAGCAACGGTATTTGTGACATCAGGTAACCAGATGTGCTGGTTATTATGTTTTGAAATAAATGTTAAAAGGTGGCCTCAAAGATGGAAATAATAGACATGGAGGACACCAACTGGGGGCAGGGAGAGGGGTTAGGGTTCAGAAATTACCTATAGGATGTAATGTTCACTATATGGGGAATGGGCCATCTGTGACCCCATCCCCACTGCTACAAAATGGGTTCACATAACAAGCATGCACTGGACCCACTGATTCTAAAGTACAGTTTTTCTTAAAAAAAAAGAAAAGAAATATACATTAAAATGACTGTCTGTTCAAAGACATGTGTCCTGATACCGTCTAAAGCCTTCTAATGCTCTAGGGTCAGCAACCTTCCTATAAAGAGCGAGATGGTAAACACTGTAGGCCAGTTCCCATGACTCAGTTCTGCCATTGTAGCAAGAACACAGCCACAGGCTACACACAAATAAATAGTCTTGGTTGTGTTACAGGAGAGCTTAATTGACAGCAACAAGTGGTGGACTGAGTTATCTCCTGGGCCATATTGTGCCGACTTCTGTGACAGGTTGTGTGCACTACATTTGGGGAGTGTCAAGGGAGGGGATAGGAGAGGAGGAAATGAAGGTTGGGGGGAAAATGAGGAGATTTCAAGGTTATTGTGTCTGGGGTCTCTGGGGATGTCCTTGTAGAGACTTCCAGTGGTCAACTGGAATCCTGGCTATGAATGTGACTGTCGGGAACACTCCAGACAAAGATGACTGGGAAATCACCACTGGTTAGGGGGTAGATGAAGCTATGGTTTGAGCATTGAAATGGGAAAGCAGTGGTTGAGGAGCGATGGCGGTGAGAGAGGGGCAGCAGTGGGTGGGGACCCCCTTTTTTGGAAGGAGGCAGTGAAGTATGGGCAGAGGTAAAGGGTAGCCCCAAGCATCTTTGTGGGTTGGGAGGAAAAAGCCCAAGGCAAGAGACAGTGAAAAATGCAGAAAGAGAGGACAGTTGTCCAAATGAGAACCTAGGGAGTCACAGAAAGGGAAGTACCCAGGGCACAGGACAGGGAGGGATGCATGAATCACAGGAGGGTGGGAGGAGCGTGGGGGACTCACCAGGGGCTTCTGTCATACTGCCTTGGGCAGTCTCCCGCATAAGTATCACAAGTCCCCCTGGAAATCAACTGGAGACACGGAGGTGGCAACTTGCCCTCAGCCTGACTACCTGTCCCAAGTTTGTAGACCACTGTGTGAGTCGAGGACGTGGGGCCAGCCTGCGCTGCCAGGGCTCTGAAGCATCGTTCCTCAAACCCAGAGAAAACCAACTGTGTCCAGAAGCGTGTGGCACTCACTTCTCTTTCCCTGGCTTTTCCCTAGAAGCTTTGTGGCATGGACCTGCTAGACGAGGACCCCAGCTACCCACTTCACATCTACAGCGAGGAGGGGGAATGTGAAGGTGCCTGGTCCCTCAGTTCTCTCGCCTTCTCCGAGCATGAACTGCCACCTGACTTGCTGGACTGTTTGTGTTCAAAAGTGATTCCGCTTGAAGAAGTATATTTAGAGTGAGGTGTTTCTCCTTCAAAAGTGCATATTTTGGAGAACTGGAAAGATTCATAGAGGGGAGTCACAATTCAGGGATTTCCCCCCCCCCTGTTGTTGTTCTCTTTCTCCTCCTCTTCCTCCTCCTCCCCCTCCTCCCCCTCCTCCCCATCCTCCTCTTTCTTTGTTTTCTTCCTTCTTCTTCTTCTTGTATTACCTCCTAGATCTAGGATGAGGACAAACTATTAGTCTGTATTAAATGTTTTGAAATCCTCAGAGCAGCCATCTCTGAGCAAAACGGCAAAGGTTGTACTTTTTAAAAAATTTGATCTGTCAGATTTTCTAGAGAAACTTGCATTTATTCGTGTTATTCTTTGCTTCCATTAGCAGTTCAGCTCTGAGAGTAAATGAAAATGTAATCCACAGGTTACCAGCTGTTTGGCAACAGTAGGTGATACTGGAGAAGGAGGAAAACACGTTTTTAAAAGGTTATTTTAATATCTTTAATTCTCATTCTGCTTGAGTTTAAAGGAAACATAGGTGAATAGGTAATAGGGTAAATAGGGAAATGTTTTCTAGAACACTCGTAATCTGTATTTTTAGTGATCAAAAATAAATAAATAATTAGTCCCTTTTCCCCTTTTGGTTAGATAGATATGTTATCTTGAGTGAAATGATTATGCTTAATGCTTTATAAGCAGTATATGCACATGCTTTAAAAATGAAGAACTGACATAATTTAACTTGTATGTATTATGTAAGTAAGATAATTTAGGAGTTGTTGAATGAATATGTTCTGATTAGATTTTATCTTTAAACAAAACCACAAAATTTAACTGGTTTTACTTGTCCACTAACTGCTAGTATAAATTGCAGGGGAGGAAATGGTTTCTTTTAAAAATCTTAAGAAAAAGTTTGCATAGTAGGATCAGTACTGTATGATAGTTTTCTTGTGTGAGTAATAGCTAAGAGACTGACTAAGCAAAGTGTAAAATGTATATACTTTAATGCATAATTGACTATCTAAAAGTCTGCAGCTAAATCCAAAAAAATTCATGAAATTAGTGAGCATAATCTTTTGTAAATGCCCTCTCTCCAGCTCTCACATAAATCAGGAGGAAACACGTTTGCTGTTGAAACAGTGAAGCATCATATCCAACAGCGAATTTTAGCTCAGAGTGAAAACTTTCCCTTCTTTCTGAAGAAGCTGTGCAAATACTTACTTTAAGGAGACTGCGACTGTTCATACTCAGGCACTTCACTCATTCTCTAGTGTTTTTGGCAACAGGAAAGGAAGAAAGCCATATCCAAAGTATTGGGATGTCTGAATCGGACATATGAAGGTAGAACAGCTATGCTAATGCTGGGACGATCAGAGGAGACATATGGTTGAGACATTTTCTGGGTAATATAGGATACAAGTAAATTTTTTTTTTTAGTTGGACTTTCACTCTGTCACTGAGGCTGGAGTACAGTGGCACATTCATGGCCACTGCTACCTTGGCCTGCTGAGCTCAGGTGATCCTTCCACTCCAGTCTTCCAAGTAGCTGGAACTACCGGCGCACACCACCACGACCAACTAATTTTTAAATTTATTTTAGAGATGAGGTCTCACCAAGTTGCCCATGCTGTTCTTGAACCCCTGGGCTCAGGCAATTTTCTTGCCTCTGCCTCTGAAAGTGCTGGGATTACAAGGCCGCTGTGCCTGGCAACGAGTAATTTTTTAGAAAACTGTACTTTTTTTTGGAAAACAAAATAAATGCTTTGGTTTTATGGTATTGACTATTTGTCTCTTTCATTCTATTCTCTGCAAATTTATAAAAATATTCCTACAATTTAGACATTTGTACAAAATTTGTGTATACAAAATGTACACATTTATGGGATACATAGTGATGTTCTGATACATATGTATAATGATCGGATTGGGGTAATTCACATCCCCATCATCTCAAACAATTCTCATTTTTTTCATGTTGGAAATATCTAATACCCTACTTCTAGCTATTTAAAACTATGTAACATATTATTGTTAACTGTAGTCATCCCACAGTAGCATAGAACACAAGACCTTATTCCTCCTCTCTAGCTGTCATTTTTTTTATCCTTCAGCAAATGTCTTCCATCCCTCACTTCCTTCAACCCCTCCAAACCTCTAGTGTCCTCTGTTCTACTTTTTACTTCTATGAGGTCAACATTTTTAAGCTTCCACATATAAGAGAGACCGTGGAGTGTTTAGCTTTCCGTTCCCATCTATTCTACTTAACATAATGTCTTCCAGTTCTATTTATGCTGCCATGAATGACAGGATTTCATTCTTTTTTATGGCCATCATGGATATATACAACATTTTATTTATCCATTCATCTGTTGTTGGACACCTGGGTGGATTCCATATCTTGGCGGTTGTGAATAGTGCTGCAATAAACATGGATGTGCAGATGTCTCTTCAATATACTGATTTCCCCTGCTTAGGAAAAATGCCCAGTTGTGGGGTTGCTGGATCACAGGGTAGTTCTATTTGTAGTTTTTTGGGGGAGCCTCCATACTGTTCTCTATCATGGCTATATTAGTGTATATTCCCACTAGCAGTGCATCACATCCTCACCAGCATTTGTTATTTTTTGCCTTTTGGATAACAGCCACTCTAATTGGCAGCTATATGTTGCCTACACACCTTTTCCCCACAGCAGGAAGTCCCTCCAGTCTCCAGGCTGATCTGATCCAGGCAGGGGTGATGGGGCTGCAGAGGCAGGGTGCCTCCATGATGCCCTCCTGGGCTTCTGATTGTCACAGGTGCCTTTCTACTCCCCAGCTGTATGACAGCACTCTTCCTTTAGCCCTCCAGTTCAATCTTGGTTTTTTTATTTGTTGCTTTGGTCTTTTCTTGTGGGGGTTAGGGGCATGAGCTCCAAGTGTCTTGAGTCAGTCATCTTGCTGATGTCACTACCAGAAAAATATACCTTTGAGTACGAATTGTTGTCAGGGGTCAGTAGGTAGTTATTAGACCTTACTGATTTGCCTTACTGCCATGGGACTTGCTGTCTGTTCTTGTAAATAAAGTTTTATTGGCACACAGCCATGCTCATTCATTTAAGTATTGGATATGGCCTTTTGGGTCCCAACAACAGAGCTAAATAGTTGCAACAGAGACCCCATGGCCCACAAAGCCTAACATGGTTACTTTTTGGCCCTTTCCAGAAAAAAAATGTGCTTGACCCCTTATCTGAGGCATTCTATCTGGAAAACCCACGTCACATCAAACATATTCAGAAGTAGCCACACCCTGCATTAAAAACAAACACATTGCCATACAAACTGTGAAAATTTTTGAATAAGTTTACTTTTGAACATGGGCAACTCATTTGACTCACCACTGGTTATAAAATCCTGGCAATTGTTGTGCTTATTTGTGAATTCCTTCATTATGAGCTGCTCTCTAACAGATTGTTTTCAAAAGTAATGAAACACTCATGCAGTATTTATGAACCAAATTTAATAATTAATGAGGATCACAAAATGTCATATTTTATAGATATTTAATTAGATATTTATTAATTTGGATTTTACTGTTTTCTTTTTATGTTTTGAAGCCAATTTTTTTCATATCTTGACCATTTTCACAAGACTTGGGTCTCAGGGTTAGAGCATCCAGTGGAGAAAATGGCCCTGTTGGTGTCTTTATGAGACAGTGCTGACTGTTTTCTCTTTACATGCGAGTCTCTATTGTGTATTATTACCTTCCCCAACTGCTGTCTGCAGGACATATTCCTAGATATCTGTTGGTTTTCCCCACAAGTTAATTATCAAGTCTATCTATGAGGGGGATCAAAAGAAAAAAAACCCATCATTTATTTCTTAAAAAATTGTGTATTTACTCTTACATGTTTACACTTCATTCATCTTCAAAGGACTCTCCATTTGATGCAATACACCTATCGAGACGACGCTTTTTCCACTGCTCAAAACAGCATTTGAACTTGTCAATTTTGATGCCCTTTAGTGCTTCTGCCATTTTTTGTTTCACCTCTTCCACACCCTCCAAAAAATAATTCTGGGTTTCTTGGGTCCCCCTTGTACATACTTAAAAGAACATATCCATTAGAAACATAAGCTGCATAATATTTTCGTGAAAATTTTTAGCTTCCAATGGAATTCACATATACTCATGAATTAAACCAATTCTTGCTAATGGCAATAACACAGAAAAGGCAATAAAACAGAAATAGTAAATATTTTCAGGGAAAATGTGTTTTCAGGGAAAATGTGATTTTATTAAGAACATCAGCCTCCCAATTACTTAGCAATCCAAGAATAGCTGCAGTTTATCTTAGCAATCCAAAGATAGCTGCAGAAGTTAAATATTTATTTTGCGTTTCATCAACTTTGGTTTCCATGCGCAATAACATCTCACTGGTTTAATGGAACTTTCCATTCAAGATGTTTGTTTTGCTTACTTTTATGATTTACTAAACACAGATTTACTAAACTCAGTTGGTAAAGCTTTCCTTTTTACAAGTAAAACACCCACCAGGGAGACCTCAGTCGATGTCCGGGTGAAGTTGGCGGAGCAACAGTCCTCTCAAAGATGAACTGTGGCCACTGTAAAAACAATCAACACAGTGTTGGGTAGAGGATGTTTCTCAGATGGTTTCCCCTCATTGGAGAGTTTTTCTGCACGGCATAGCCTGTAAACATTGTCCAGTCATTGTCTCCTCTGAGATGTGTATATCAAAGCCCCAACTAATCTGCCACGGAAGAGGTGAGGAGGATAAAGAATTTTGGAGCCATAAAAATATAGTCCTTTAACTTTTCCCAACACAAGCATGCTAGTAATGAAATTTGATGCAGGTATGAGGCTGCAGAAAGTGGCCCTAATATGTGTCACTTCTTCTTCTTCCATAAAACAACCCTGAGCTTCTGCTGTGCAAGTGCCATCCAGATGGTAGCAACACTTCCCATTCTGCATTGCAGCTGGGCATGGCCGTGTGACTCAATGCTGGCCAATGGGAGGCAACTTCCAGGAAGTGTCCCTGAAGTGTGGGGATATGTCTATCTCTTCCTTCTTCTCCTTCTACTGGCTGGAATGGTAATATGATGGCTGGGCTGGGGTGGCCATCCAGGACGTTGCCAACAGGGCCAATACATGGACGCTGGCAGGAAGACAGAAGGGGTAGAGGTCCCTAACACCTAGGAGCCCCACTCCATCCCTGGGCCACCTTACTTCAGACTCAAACTGAGGGAGAATGAAGTGTATGTTGTTTATGTCATTGTTATTTTGGATTTTCTATCACTCACGGCCAAATCTAATCTTAACTGATAGAAAATATGGAACCGACAGAAGAGAGCTTCAACTAGCAGAAGCTAAGCCTGTGGCACTGGATGAATGGATATGTTCAGGTGGCCTGGACTCAAATGTTGTGGGTTTGAGAGCTGGCAACCCTTGTTATACAGAAACAAAGCACGGGATAAAAACCATCTCCTGTTGTTTTTTGAAAGGCAGCCCATGTCCGTAACTAGGATTGAGGTAGGAAATCACAAGAGAAATATGTAATGTAGAAAAGCATTAGAAGATTCTTGTTGCTTTTAGCCATGCTATACCAGAGAAAACTGGACTTTGGCTACTGCTGGCCAGCACTCGAGCATGAATGAAAGGCAGCACAGTGTGCTAATGGAGATACTTGCCTGCAGTCTGCAATCTAGGTTGACTGAAAACTGGGTAATTTGGAGCCTTGCAGGGTTGGAAAAAAGCAGCTACTGTGTCTCTCAAACCACATCAGTCATAGAAATGGTTTCTACAAAGCAGCACACTTAGCAGAAAATAAAGCACGTGCCCCATCCCACCAATTTGGATCCTTGTGTCAAAAATCATTTTAAGGATACTGCCTTCCCAGGCAAGCCAATCCTGTTGCTTCAGCTGACTCCGGGTGGGCACCATTACGAGGTATCAGCAGGGCATAGAGGCTCATAAGAAAAAAATCAGAAACTTCAGCATTATAAACATTTCTTAACAGATAGAGCTCATTGGGAACAAAGCAGATCTGAAGTTTTTGCGTTTCTGGGAAAAAAAATCTGTTTTTGCCAAAGAAACCACAAGCCCTGTCAGCAAAAGCCTAATTTTGTGATTGTTCAAACCCAAAGCAAACCCTGGAGCCACCAACCTGAAACACAACAACCAACCTGCCAAAACTGTGCAGCCCCAGGAAGGGCATGCCCTCTGCTGCCCATATCAGGCAGTTGAGTGTGACAGTGGAGAAGAAAGCAGGGAAGAACCTTCTAGAACACAAGGCTAGGGCCATGGAGGGCAATACTGCAGAGGAAGTCGCTCCTCTTCCTGCTAACTGGGATGTGCTTATGTATAGGGACAGCAATGACTGTGTTTATCAACTTGCAATGTACAAATGGCAGTTTTTGTTATATGTCCTTACTCCTCTTCCCTACACTGGTGTATCGAGAACAAGTAATTTATTTAGTTTGTAGGTTGTCAAGCCAAAGACAGCCTCATCTTTATCTCCTTGAGTCCTTGGGTATCCCTGCTTTAATTGACTGCTTTACTTTGGGATCCTAGATCTTGAGCCAGATGCAGTAATTGGATGGGATTTTACAGTTTTAGCTCTTGGGGAAAGGGAGGTGAGTTTTGCTCGGTGTGTAGAAAAAAAGCACACACAGGTATTTGAGTGACCAAAGGAGTGGACTGCAGCAGAAACTCCAGTCTCCTCTTCCTTTTCCACGGTCTTTTCTTTCCTTATTCCCAAGAAATAAAACCCCTGAATTTAACCAGGGCCATGGTTTTCCCCCATGTAAGCTACATTTCTCAGCCTTTCTTGAACTGGATGTGACCAACTGACTAAGTTGTGGCCACTGGATTTACACAGTAACAATGGAATTAGATGTGTAAGTTCTGAGGAGCATCCTTTAGAGAGCAGGCATGCCTGTCCCTGTTGGTCCTTCCTCTTCTGCAGGCTGGATGTAGGAGAGCTGGGGAAGGGAGCCGTCATCCTCAGTGCAACCCTGTGTTGGAAGGAACCTGAGTCCCTCACGCTGGCTGGTCAAAAAAGCCTGGATTACAGCACTTTTACAAGAAAAAAAATGTAAGTCATTCTTTGTTGGGACACTGTTCTGTCATTCTCAATCAAACTTAATATTAATTAGCTCAAGTCATGGGACCCAAGCACAAACCAGTAAATTGAAAAACCATGGACATATAAACGTATGTTATGTTTCACAATAATTGCCTTGATGAGTTAAATTTATTCATGAGACAGATTTTTTCCATTATGCTCAAATAAATATTCATGCAGTGAGTGAGTCTCATATTCATACCATGCTGCGTTATTGCTTAAGACATTGCTGAATTCTTTTCAAAAATGGCTGTTACTGCCCTGTGGCCTATCCTCTTAAATGCCCTTTTCCCCGGCCACTCAGTGCCCTTTTGAGCTTGGGTTTGGTTTCTGGAAACTGCCAGAAGTCACGCAGGGCCTTGCTGGATAAGCAGGTGAGTGTCTGCCTCAGCAACCCCACTTTGAGTTGGGAGTGGGTGTGGCCAAGAACAGATGAAACTGGAAACTGGAGTCACAAGGCAATTCCCAAGTGGACCTGTAAAGGGCTTGAGTCCCCATTTAAAGCATCCCTGCTTTAAATGACTCAGTTCAAACAAGCAAACAAAACCAACTCTCTCTCTCTCTGATGGGCTGAGAGAGGTAATATTAGCCAGTGGAGCGAATGTATTTCTAGATGGCTAGCTTTGGCCGGGGCTGCGTCTCCCTAGTACCTGGGCTGCCTAGCGCTGACTCTAAGCTGACATACTCCGTTCATAAAAGCATCCTTCAGCCACAGTTATAAGAGTCAAAATATGAACTCAAGGAAATTAGGGGCCACTTTTTCCTGACCAAAATGGACCCGGCATAGACAGAATGAGCACATTGATGCTTTCGACTTGCCAGTGAGAGCCTGTGTGCTGCACACTGATTCATGTATGTGCAATCTATAGTGTCAGTGTTAGCAGAGTCCCAGACCAGGTGCCAGACCCACACTGGGACCCACAGCCCAAAAGAGGGTTCATTAGGACAGATAACCTTCTTGAAGGTGAAGTCCCACAAAGTAACTGCCACCTCAGCCCCCAATTTGGGGGGTTTGTTATTGCTCTGGTGTTTAATATATTTCTAAATTCTTTTTAAAATGGTTGTCACTGCCCTGTGGTATAGCTTCTTAAATTTTCTATTTTCTTGCCTACACAATATCTTTTTGAACTTGGATTTAGTTTTTGGAAACTCAGGGCCTTGTTGAGTAAGCAGGTGAGTATCAACCTCAATAACACTATGTTGGGCTGGGAGAAATGTGTGTGTGTGTGTGTGTGTGTGTGTGTGCGTGCGCGTGCACAATTCCCACCATCCTGTGGGTGGCAGAATATTAAAGATGTCTTCCCAAGATTCCTGACCTCTGTGTATTCACACTATAAGGTGAATAACCAGACAGTTTTAAATAGAGACTTTGTCCTGGACCTTGTGGATGGGCCAGTGTCATCACAGGAGCCCAT
Organism: Carlito syrichta; assembly: GCF_000164805.1. Classification (NCBI taxonomy): domain Eukaryota; kingdom Metazoa; phylum Chordata; class Mammalia; order Primates; family Tarsiidae; genus Carlito; species Carlito syrichta. The sequence continues at coordinate 114,757 of NW_007233071.1, forward strand.
AAGAGCAAAGACAGTTTTCTGGCCAGAGTCAGAGAGAAGAGTGTGGAAGGAGAGGAAGCAGAGTTGAGATGAAGCAGAGGGGGCTTAAGAGAGAGTCGAAGTGTGAGGAGAACTCAGCCCACCATCACCAGCTGTGAAGGGGCCCCAAGCCAAGGATTGTGAGAACCTGAGAAATCCCCCTCACCTACTCAGGAAACACTTGCAAGGAAAATAAGAATCTCAGTCCTACAAACACAAGGAACTGAATTTGACTAACACCCTGAATGAGCTTGAAATTGGCTTCTTCTCCAGAGTCCAAAGAAAGGGATATAGCCTGACTGACACCTTGAATTGGGCCTTATGAGATTCAGAGCAGAGGGCCAACTGAGCTGCAATGTGCCCAGACTTCTAACCAACAGACCCTGTTAGATGAAATTTGTGTTGTTTTTAAGCTGCTGAATTTGTAGTAATCTGTATGACACAAGAGAAAACTAGTGTACTCTCTTCAACATTGTCAACACTCTCCATAGAGAAGTGTGACCAGAACACCTCTTGTTCCCAGGACAGTGTCTGGAACAGTGTAGACTCTTGTTAAATGCTCACTGAGGGAATGAGTGATGTGACAACTGATGATGGGTGGTTCCTACAGGAAAGCTGGGGGGAGATGCGAGGGACCCCAGCAGAGAAGAAGCCCAGACACTGTATATGCGTGTGGGGGGTGGTAGTCCTTTGCCTCTGTGGGCCCAGAGTGTGGTTGTGGACCGAGGAGAAGTCATGCAGATTTGCTCACAAGGCTCTGGTTCCACTCTCTTGGCCAGTGGAGGTCTCAAGGTCACTGCTCGAGTGTGGCCCAGGTGAAACAGAAGGACATGGGTGGGGCCATAGGGCTACATTTTAATCTGCCATTGGTTTTTTCCTCCATAATTTTATTATGAAAAATTTCAAACATACTGAGGAGTTGGAAGGATTGTACAATGAAGACACATACACCTCGCCCTCGACTAGTGAATATTTTACTGTATTTCCCTTAGCATGCGTTAGTGCCCCTTTCCATCTCTACCTCATTCTTCCTCTTCCTCCTCTTCTTTCTCCTTCTCCTCCTTTCTCTTCTTCTTTCATGTTATTCTTTGATGCATTTCACAGTAAGTTGCAGACATCAGTATGCTTCGCCCCTAGACACTTTTGCCCAGGTAATATTAAGTTTGATATTTCTAAAGGTAAAATTTACACTGGAAATGTACAACTCTTAACATTACTATTCCATGAGTTTTAACAAAGGCATTTAATTGTGTAACCCAATGCCTGGCGAGATAGGAACTTGTGTGGGCCTCAGCACAGAGTGTGGGGTGCCCAACGCAGCTGTGGCCTTTGAGTACTTGAAATGTGGCTACTGAGATGGAAGACCTGCTTTATTTTCTTTCTTTCTTTTTTTTTTTTGAATTGAAGTCTCACTCTGTCACCCAGGTGCTGTAATGCAGTGTCATGATCACGGCCCACCACAGCCTTGACCTCCTGGGCTCAGGTGATCCTTCCACCTCAGTCTCCTAAGTAACTGGGACTATAGTCATGTGTCACCATGCCCTGCTAATTTTAAAAATTTTGTTTGTAGAGTTGAGATCTCACTATATTGCTCAGGCTGGTCTCAAACTCCTGGGCTCAAGCAAACCTCCCACCTTGGTTGCCCAAAGTTCTGAGATTATAGACATGAGTCACAGTGCCTGACCTGAAATTTAAGTTTTATTTCATTTTAAATAATTTAACTTTAAATTCCATGTGGGGGGTCTGTTACTTTTTTTAATTGAAATTTTCATTGAGATTATAGATTCACATGCATTTTAAACAAATAATGCAGAGAAATTTCTTATACCCCTTCACTCAATTTTTCTCTAGGGTAATACCTTGCCAAACTACTGTAAATGTCACAACCAGGATATTGACATTGACACTCTGCATGTGTCTTATTTGTGTTTCTTGGGTTTCACCTGCACTCATTTGTGTGTATTACATTCTGTGCAGCCAGTGTAGGTTTGGGTATTCACTACCACACACTGACACTGAACAAGGCACTAAGCAGGGCAGTGCCCCAAGGAGCTCGCAGGTTGACCAGATACAAGCCCTGCTTCTCTCCCCACACTCACTCTCCCCTACCCCTGGTGACTACCAGTCTCTCCTGCATTTCTAAATGTTTTGTGTTTCCATCAACATAATGTGGTAAAATGGGATTATACCGTATATAATCTTTTGAGATGGGCTTTTTTGGATTTGTCACGTTTTTTAGATGTTCATTTTCCCCACTGGGACTGCAGGTTCCTTGAAGGAAGGAACTGTTTATGGCTGAATGCCCAGGACCTGGCATTTAGTAGATAGGCAATGAGACAATTCAAATAAGAAATCATTACTTGCTGATCCTGTGGTGCTGAGGGGGAAGAAAGGTTTCAGAAGAAAAAGACTCAGGAGACTGAGGGGGAGTTCACAGGCAGGGATGGTGCAGGATGGTGCATTCAGAGGGGGTACAGTATGGGTAAGAGCCATGGCCAGGACCGATCAAGAGGCTAATGGCCTAACTTGTGAGGTTGCTGTGTCCTGGGTTGACATGGCAAGCAAGGTTGTCAAGAAATTTGGATGCTTGTTCACTGTTGGTGGGAATGGAAAATAGCACAGCCACTATAGGAAGCAATATGGATGGTCTTTTAAAAATTAAAAATAGAACCACAGTATGCTCTGGCAATCCCACATCTGGACACAGGTTCAAAAATTGAAGCCTAGATCTTTAGGAGATGTGTGTATTCTCGTGGGCATTGCAACAGTGTTTGCAGTCACCAAGACATGGGCTCAGCCAAGGTGTCCATCCACAGACGAGTGAGTGGGTGAAGGGAGGCAGTATGTACATAGGGAGTGTAGTTCAACCTCACAAGAGAAGGAAATCCTTCCATTTGAAACAATGCAGGTAGACCTGTAAGACATCGTGTTAAGTGAAATAAGCAAGGCAGGACAAACACTGCATGATCGCATATCCATGAGTAAACTGAGGGAGTCAGACACAGAAGCAGGAAACAGGAGTTTCCAGGAGAAGGACAAGGGGGAGATGAGGACTTGTTCCAGGGGTGTTATACAAGATGACTCAGCTGTGGACACCTCTTGCACCACCTGGTGTCTATGGTAAACAAGATGGTGTTGTGCACCTAAAACTTTGTTAAGAGTGTGGATCTCATGTTAAGTGTTCTTACCACCAAACACAAATTTAAAAATGAACAACAAATAAAAACAAAGGAACACAAGGTCATTGAGAGCCAAGGGAGTCAGTCTTTGCTGATGTAGAAAAAAGGAAGAGAGAGAGAAACTGAACTGGGAATCCTTCCTACCATCTTTCCCAGACTTTATTGAGATATAATTGATATACAAAGAGAGCACATATTTAATGTATACAATTTTGTAAGTTTGACATATGTATACACTTGATATACCATCACCACAATCAAGTTCCTGGGGCTCTGTCACCCCCTTACTGATGACTTTTCCAGTCTGGGCCTCAATATCTATTTATAAAATTGGGAGTTCATTTTGATGGTGGGTTTTTCACCTGAATTCTCCAGAGTCTCAGCATTGCAGGGACATCAGCATGATTTAGAGTCCATGACAGCAGACAAACTGGTATTTTAAGTATCTGTTTTTATCAGTATCTCTTCATTCCTCTTCTGGAAAAAAAAATCAAAATTCTCTTTGGACAGTTCCTCATCTCTTCATCATCTGCTCATGTGGATTTTAGGGACAGATCCTGAAAGATCTAAGCTGGTTAACATAGCCCATCTTCTTGGCCACTATGATGAGTTCAGAGATGTGCATGTTACCCAAACTGAGCTAATAAGAGTCAGGCCCAGGAGTTCTTTTCAATTCTTTGGGTGGTATTTGAAGCTAAGAGGATGTGAGTGTAGGGGCAGTGGCAGCCACATTGCAACCATGAGGGGAAGATGCTGAGCTGCTGAGGACCACCCAATGCAGGGAGCATGGACATGAACTGAGAGGGGAGATGTGGGCCATGATGACATTATTTACTTGGGCCCTACATCCAGTTGGGAAGCAACAGATCTCTTTGGACAACTAACTGTACCAATAAATTCACTTTTGTGCTTGATTCAAGTTTTTAGAAGCCAGCACTGAGTGGAAAAAAACTCTTTAATGAAATGGTTTCCTCCAAAAGTTTGTAGCTGGGTATGGTAGCTCATGGCTATAATCCCCACACTTTGGAAGACTTAAGACAGGAGAATTGCTTGAGGCCAGTAGTGAGAGATCAGCCTGGGAAACACAGAGACCCTGTCTCTACAATAAAATAAAATAAAATAAAATAAATTAGCTGGGCATAGTGGCACATAATCATAGTCCTGGCAGCCGCTTGTGAGGCTGAGGTAGGAGGATTGCTTGAGGCCAGGAGTTTGAGATCAGCCTGGGAAACATAGTGAAACCCAGTTTCTACACAATATAAAATAAAATAAAATAAAATAAAATAAATTAGCTAGGAGTGGTGGTGCACAACTATAGTCTCAGCCACTTGTGAGATTGAGGCTGGAAGATTGCTTGAGCCCAGAAGTTCTGGGCTGCAGTGAGCTATGATGGTACCACTGCATTCCAGCTGGACAAGAGAGCAAGACCCCATCTCTAAAATATATATATATATACTGAAACAAAGTTTTAACTGTGAGCCCAGCTTTCACAGGGAGCCCTCCTCATGAATGACACCCACCTGCTTTGCACAGCCTCAAGTGGGAAGTCATTCCAACCTCAGCAGGCACTGCCTCAGCCCCTGAGATGAACCATAACTGGACCAGGAATGCAGTGGAATATTTACAAAGCAATGAGGAAGCTGAGGCTAGCATCACCTGGGAAATAGAAACACTGGACTTTGGTCCAAACACTCTTTTCGAGAAGGTTCTTCATGACCGCGAAGAAGGTTTGAGTCTTTATACTGTGGCATGTAGTAGAGTTCTTCTCCTTAACAAGATCCAATTATGAATTCAGACACCTCAAATGAGTACTTGAGGATTAAATAAATTAAATACATTATTTGTAAAAATGTCTTCAGCTTCTTTAGATGAAAGGAGTGCTATATTTATGAAATTCTGGGTAATTCCACAGCAGTGGACGACATTCTGTTGTATTTTACTGAGTGGTTTTATGAGATGTGGAAGATTCTTTATAGAAAGGCTGGGAGAGAGCTAGAAGGGGCAGAGGTCAGAGGGCGACACTGTTCCCCCCTGGCTCTTGTCATCTCAGGTGTTTGTCATGGAGCCAGGCGGTAAACACCGTCTCGGCATTCTCATTTTCTGGTTCTGTTTTTTGAGGCTTTTATCCTCCTACTTTGGAAGCATATTGACTTAATCTGTCATGTGATTTGTAAATCAAGACCCCAACAGGCAGCTGTCTACTTCTATTATGTAATAGAATAGGCACTGGTGACACAGCACTGAAGATCTGCCTCTTTCTTTAAGTCAGTTTTTAATATGGAATGACACTGAGTTGTTCCTCAAAAGCCAAGCAGGCTCAGAATAATAAGAAAAATCATAATCTGATAGTGTTATAATTCAATAACTATAATTATTAAAGTGACAACATAAAGCCCAAGCTTTGTCATGGATGGGGGAAGTTGAGTGAGAAATTAATCCTGAAATTAATCTGTAAATTAGTCATGGAAATTAATGATTTCAGCAGTAAAAGGTAAATCCACAAATGCTTTGAACCCAATAAAGACTTATTTCTCTTTCGGGCAAAGTCTAGGCAGTGTACAATTTGGGACTCTAAGGTAGCTGCCAAAGATGGAGAAAGCAAAGCGACTCAAATTCTATTGGCTGGGCTTAGTCATGCGGCCACATTCTATTTGCAAGGGAGCCTGAGAGATAAAAGGATCACATGGATGTTGAATGTCATGGTCTCTCTACCACCATGAGATCGATTTCAGTGGTTTTGTTTGTTAGTCAGAAATGAAACTCAAGACTCTGATTTAGTGGGTGGGATTCTGGAGAACTTGAACGTGGCCCCAACATAAGAATCATATTTCCTCCCCTGGTGTCACATTGAGGATCAAAATGCGCTCATACCACATGATATGGGTATTAGAGCATTGGTTTTGGTCTGGGAGGGAGCTGGAGCTGGAAACTGGCTACATTATTTATCTTGTGTGAGCTTCATGAAGCATACTCAACACTTGGAACTTATATTGCTTTGTCTGTGAAATGGAGAAAACAAGAATCCCTCTCTTAGAGGTTTCTTGAGAAATCATTGCTATTGATATCATTGTTACCACCACCGTCACCACCACCACCACCACCACCACCATTATCACCATCATTATCTTCTTACCACCGTTGTCATTATCACTACCGCCACCATTATCAGCATCGTGATCACCATCACCACCCTCGTCACCATCATCATCATCTTCATCACCATCATAATCGTCACCACTACCACCACCATTACCAACACCATTATCACTATCCTGGTTACCATCATCATTATCACCACCACCACCACCACCACCATCATCAATAATAGTATCAACAGACTCAGCATTTTTGGATCCTTACCAGATTCATCAATATTGAGACATCACATCTTGTGGCATGTCCTCTGAATGCTACCTGCCATCACCCACTGCCCTTGTTTCAGAGAGAACCCACTGTAACCATAGCAGTGGTGCACAAGGCGTGAGGGGGATGGGGTACGTGACCAGGCCTGGGGTCTGTGTGTCTGTGAAACCCTCTGCAGGTTGTTGGTGGTTGTTCAGCCACAGAGCCCTGTCTCTATGAAAGACCTGGGCTTTGGCTGTTCCCAGACAATCGCTGAGGGCTTATCATAAATACAGATTCTGAGCCTGACGTAGGAAGTCTGACTGGAACCTGGGGAGCCTGCATTTTGAATGGGAATTTTGGTGGATCTTAAGTGAAGGATTGTTTTTAATCTCATTTGTTAATACAGGCTGCACTTACTCTTGCATGCATGCCTTCAGCACGTGTTCAGTGGGCACTTACTTATTGCCAGGCCCTTGTTACGGGTTTTTTTATTTTTAATTTTGAAGATGTGGGGTACTATTCAGGCATATAAATTAGGTATACCAATGTTCATTATGCAGATATCCTGGCTGATGAGGTTGCCCCCCAACTCCCCTGGTAGTTTCCCACTGCTGCCAATCCTGCCCTCATCCCCCCGGCAGTTTCCCATTACTGCCAATCCCTTTCTTTTTTTTTTTTTTTTTTT
>NW_007233071.1:122092-177052 GCF_000164805.1 Carlito syrichta
CCGAGTAGCAGGAACTACAGGCATGCGCTACCATGCCCGGCTGATTTTTTGATTTATTGTAGAGATGAGGTCTCGCTGCCCAGGCGGGTCTCGAACCCGCGGGCTCAGGCAATCCACTCACCTCAGCCTCCCAAAGGCGCGGGATTACAGGCTGAGCCACCGAGCCCGGCTCCCTTTCTTATAGTATAATAATTGTGCAAGTTTCACTTATTAGTGAGAACACGTGGCCCTCAGTTCTTTGTTTCTGTGATAGATCACTCAGTATTATGGACTCTAAGTCCATTTAAGTTGCTGCAAATTTCATAATTTTGTCCTTTTTATGGTTGCGGAATATTTCATCGTGTACATATACCATGTTTTTTTTCATCCAGTCCCCTTTTGATGGGCAGCATGGTTGGTTCTGTTGCCATCCCTGTGTTGCAGATGAGGAAAGTAAGTCTTGGGGAAACAGACGAGTCTCTCGCGCAAGGTCACACAGCAGGGAAATGAATGAGGTGGGGTTTGAGTTCAGGGCACACATTCCTCATCACTCTGCAACAGAAAGACATGTTCTCCAGAAGTCCACGGAGAAGCACAAGGCGGTCTCAACTGGGGGACCATCTTGGGGCTGAGCAGTGAGCAGGGGGAGGAGCATGTGCCCACTCGTGGGGGTGAGACTCTTGGGAGAGCTTCCTGGAGGAGGTGGCAACTATCCAGGTAGACGAGATGAGAGTGTGCGCACATGCGTGTGTGTGTGTGTGTGTGTGTTTGTGTGTGTGTGTGAACATGGCAGAGAAGGGAAATGTGCAAAGACCCTGCCATATATACTTTTCCTCTGCAAATTGTGAGGATTGTGATTCACCGTGTTTCTCAAGCTGCTCTCACCAATGGCTTGGTCCCTGCTTGTCAAAGGCACACAGAAGAGCTGCTCCTTCTCTTCATTTCTTCCTATACATTTTCATAGAATTTCCTTTAATGCATTAAAAAAAAACCACTGCGAGCTGCCGGGCATGGTGGGTCATACCTGTAATCCCAGTAATTTGAGAGGTCGAGGTGGGAGGACTGCTTGAGTCCAGAGGTTAGAGACCAGCCTAGCCGACATAGTGAGACTTCATTTCCACAAAAAATTAAAAAATGAGATAGGCATGGTGGCGTGTGCCTGTTGTCCCCGCTACTCAGGAGGCTGAGGGGAGAGGATCACCCATGACGTCATATGTAGTGTCTTAGGGTGTAACTGAAATAAGTATGTAGTTGGAAAGTGAATCCGTATAAACAGTAGCACAGAGCCAAGGATTGTCAACATGGTTACATGGAAAGCCTGGGAGAGCTGAAGCCTTAGGATCCCTGAGCCAAAAATGGTCATCTGCATTCCAACTTAGAAATTCTGCTCTTCAAGACTGTGACTGGCTCCATGAAACCACATTGTTTCAAGGGGAGGCCCTGGCATCCTTCTGGCTGTTCACCATGAAAAGAGGCTATGCTATAAAGTTTCACAAACTACAGGGCCAAATTCTGTCCTGGGACAGCTCAGGAAGAGCTTTGCACTCTGGGGGAAGGGTCACGAGGCAAAGGGTCACCAGGGTAGCCAGGAAATTTCTAAATTAGCCGTGAGCACAAGCCAAACCCAGAACAGAGACCCAGAGTTCAGGAATGTTCCCTGGCCCAGCCCTTGAGGTCTCTGCCCATAGCTTAAGAGCCATGGCCCCCACAGAGAGGGACTAAAAATAACTTGGTCCAGGCCTGGAGACTGTGTTTAGAAGATTGCTTTCCAGAGAGCCGATGGCAGTGTGGGCACCGGGGCCACTGCCAGCTGCCAAGGTCAGCCAGTCCCCTGGGTGTGTCCAGATCATTAGGGATTCTGCCAGGACTTCTTTTAGTGTCCAGGCTCACATGAAATGCCACTTGCAGCAAGTTTGTCTGAGACTATGACAGCCATGGTGCCGAGGCCCTCTCTGTCCTTCCATCTGGACAGTCAGTCTGTGCTGGGCCCATTAGCACCTGAATACCACAAGTGGCCAAAGCAGGTTTTGACCTGCTTGTGGAGACTCAGGGAAGAACAGGAACTCGGAGAAGGCCTGCTGAGAATGGGAGCAAACCTCAAACTGCTCAAAGTTGATCTCCTCATCCCAGATCCTAGTTCTTTGGTCTTCCTCTCCAGAGGTGATTTTTCATAATGTCTTCTGAATAGGAATACATAGCACTTTTAACTATTAAAAAAATTTTTTTTTTGTAGAGATGAAGTCCCATGATGTTGCTCAGGCTGATCTCAACTCAAGCAATCCTCCCACTTCGCCTCCCAAAGGCGTGAGCCACTGTGCTCAGCCAGCATTTTCAACTTTTAATACAAATGTGCAAACTGTTACTACACCTTACTTTACTCATCTAAACGTCCACCTCAGAGGCTGCATCCTAGCAACAGACCTATAGTTTTCTTATTTTTGGAGATTTCATATCATTCCTTTGTATAATTGTGTTATAATTTACTTAAGCAGTTCTCTGCTGAGAATATACAGATGATTTCTGGCTTTTTGCTACAACAAATAGCCCTGGTAAGAACCTTCTAATTTCCTTTTTTTTTCACTTGTACAAAAATATTGTTAGGATACAATCCTGGTAGTAAAATTCCTAGAGAAATGAGAATGTATCTTTGAAATTTTAATACCTATTGACAAATTGTTCGTCAACATTCCTACCGATAATGTTAATTATTATCAACTTTTAAATCTTTACCAGTCTACATAAAATACTTTAAAAAGAATTTGTAGTTATAATCTTAACTCTCATGTCTTTCATTATAAATGGACTTGGACATATGAAAATATGGCCAGGAACCATTTATTTTCCTGTAAGCAGCTTGTTTATTATTTACCTGTTTTTCAGATGAGTTGGTGGTTCTTTTTATTTATTCGTAAGAACTCTTTACATGTGAGGGTATTAACTCTGTCAGTTATATGTGTTACCATTTCCCCCCAGTTTGCTATTTGTTTTTAGCTATCTTTTTCCGTATGAAAATTAAAAACAAACTATGTAGTCAAATATATCTGTTTTCTCCTTTTTGGTTTTCGGAGGACATTGACTTCTGAATGTGAAGAGAAACTTCTGCAGCTCCTTGCTTTGGGCTATATTGGATGTGGCCCAAGAACACATGAGACTGACCTGGTCATGGTTTCACATGTGTCGTGTGGGGGCCTATCTCTGAACCTTGGTCTCTGTCTCTTCTGTTTCCTCCGCACTCAGTCTTTAAACTGCTGCATCATGTTGAACATGTCACCTCCCTAAGCACATGCCTGTCCCCTCTGCTACATTCCTCTCTGCCTCTGACAAATCTTTCTGCTTCCAGTATCTCCAATCCCTTGAGTACAAACATCTCCAAGTGACACCTAATCACACACTACTTGGATCAACAACCTTCAGTGGCTCCCCAGCACCTACGAATTTCCATTCAGTTACCCCCAATCCTGTTCCTGATTTCTCTCCCTGAAGGATAGTAATACCCAGGTACATGTTGTCACCCTGACACCTCCTTGGGCCTCCCTCCAGGCCTCTGTGTACCTGATCCCTTCTCCGGGAGTCCTGTCTTCCATCCCTACCAATGGAAACTGCACCCAGCCTTCCTGGCCATCTCGATGACCAAGCCTTGTGTCCCCTCCCCAGGGCCCCTTGTGGGCTCTCGTCCTCTCAGGACTCACTGCTTCCTCCTGGCAGAGACTTTGTTGTATCTCTCCGAGGCCAGCAGTGCTCTGCTTACCTCAGTGGCCTCTGGAAATTTAGCAAAGAGCTGGAGACCATGGGATGCCTGGGACTAGACTGCAGGTGGTGTAGGGAACAGCGAGCCTGGCCCCTGAGGGAGCTGGCTCAGTAAGGAAGCTGATGCATCACTCTACCCCTGTCCGCCTCCCCCAGTTTTCTTGCTCTGTCAAGTGTTTCTGTCAAGTGGTCCTTCTTAGTATCCTCCCACAACTCCAACACTGACCACCAAGGATACCAGAGGGAACAAAACCAATGAGCGCATTGAGAGGAGAAATGGAAATTTATCAAATAATTACACACACAAATGCAACCATGACTATACTCAGTGCCACAAAAGATATATGTGGTAGAGGAAAGTGTGTCCCCAGAGGTCTGACCTGGTCTGGGGCTGGGGAAGTCCCATGTATGGTGTTTGAACTGTGTATGAGTGTGAACAGTGAGCTGCAGGGACAGTGTCCCAGCAAGGAGCTCACATGGTAGGAGGGAGCCTAGGGCCTCCCATGGCCAGCAGGGCTGGGGCTGGGCTGAGCAGGCTTGGGCATTCCTGCTTCCCCTGACCTTGCCCTTCAGAGCATTGGAGGCCGAACAGACCTCCTGTAAAGAAAGAAAGGGAGGATGTGTCCCACATATGACAAGTTTCAAAACAAGCACATTTATTTCCAGCAGTGAGTAGTGCTGGCCTGGGCTGGTGTTTCAGGACAGGGTCTCGGCAAAAGGTGACCAAGTTACAGCCACTAGAAGGCAGGTTTCTCTCCTGATGGTGACCTTCCACCGAGCAGCTGCTCCAAGGTGGGATGTCCTCTGTGAGGGAGCCACCAAGCACAGGTGACTCTGAAACCAAGGTGTTTCGGGACTTTTGTGTGCCTTGGGCTTTTGTCATCTTAGCATCTTGATTGCACAGAGAGATCTGAGATTAAGGCTAAATATTTACCTCTGCTTTGGATTTTTTTTCCGCTGAAAAGACTGATAGTGAAAATAATGCACATTTCAGCTTCTGGTGAAATAGCCAGCAATTCAGAATCTGCATTCGTTTGCAAAGTTTGCTTGCCCAATAAATCATTACTTTGCAGAGATGCCACTAACTAATAATTCAAGGTTGGTAACCTCTAATCAACTGTGATGAAAGAACTTCCACTGAATGGCAGAGGAACAGCATGTTTTTCTGAATGCTAGCTGCAACGTCGGCTCACACCATCCATCTTCTCTTTGATAAATTGCCCTGGACGAATAATTCCAGAAGGAAGGATTTTAAATCATGCATGAGTGTTGGCAGGATTGGGGCAAACACTCAATAACTGGAAAGACTATTTCATTGCAAACTGTCTTCAGATGGGTAATGGTCATCCAGATTCCAAAGAGTGGACGATATTTCAATGTTCCCTAGGGTACCTCGCCTCTTTTTATTTTTATTTTAGTTTCCAGAGTACATGAGCATATTTGTTACATAGATATATTGCATGGTAGTGGGGACTGTGCTTCTAGTGTACTTGTCATCCAAATATTGAACATTGTATCCAATAGGTAATTTCTGAACCCTAACCCCTCTTCACCTCCCCCCTATTGATGTCAATGTCTATTATGTTCATCTTTGGAACCATTTAGCTCCCACATAGGAGTGAGAACATGTGATGTTTGGTTTTGTTTCTGACTCAGTTAATTTAGAATGATGATCTCCACATTCATCCATGTTGCTGCAAAGGACATTGTTTCATTCTTTTTTATGCTTGCATAGTATTCCATGGTATACATATACACCAGATTTTCATTATCCAGTCAATTGTTGGTGGGCGTCTAGGTTGGTTACATGACTTTGCTATTGTTAATAGTACTGCAATGAACATATAAGTTCAGGTATTTTTTTTTCTTATTTATTATTTTTATTTATTTTTAACTTCCCAGTTACAAAATACCATGTTAGTCACATGAGGTATTTAATAAGCATTGCTGATTCAAATGCTATTTGCTTAAGTTCAGGTATTTTTTCATATATTGATTTATTTTCCTTTGACTTGACCCCTAGTAGTAAGATTGCTGGATCAAATGGTAATTCAATTATTAGTTCTTTGAGGAATCTCCAGACTATTTTCCATAGCAATTGGGCTGGTTTATGGTCCCACCAACAGTGAATGAGCTCACCGTTTTCTCCCCAACCATGCCAACATCTATTGTTCTTGACTTTCTAATAATAGCCACTCTGACTGGTGTGAGGTGATATCTCATTGTGGTTTTAATTTGCATTTCTCTGATGATTAGTGATGTTGAGCATTTTGTCATTTGTTCATTGGCCACTTGTTTGTCTTTTTTTGAAACATGTGATGCCTGTCCTTTGCCCACTTTTTAAAGGGTTATTTATTTTTTCATGATGAGTTGTTTGAGTTCCTTGTAGATTCTGGATATGAGGCCTTTGTCTGAGGTGTAATTTGCAAATATTTTCTCTTATTCTGTAGATTTTCCATTCATTCTGCTGATTATTTCTTTTGCTGTGCAGAAGCTTTTTAGCTTAATTAAGTTCCATTTGTCTATTTTAGTTTTTGTTGCAATGGCTTTTGGGATCTTTGTCATAAATTCTTCTCCTAGACCAATGTCCAGAAGACTGTTTCCTCGGTTTTCTTCTAGGTCTGTTGTAGTTTCCAACTATCCCTGTTCATGGATGATTTGATTGTATACCTAGAAAACCCTGGACCCCATGCTGAGGTCATGGGATTATTTTTGTAACTCAGTTGTGTTAAGGATAATGGTGACATGGGTCTCTGGTCTTTGAATGCTCAAAAATTAGCAGTGGAAGTAGAACAGGAAGTATTTAGAAGGTCTAGATGGCCAAGGGAGGCCAGCCTGAGAGGAACAAGTATGAAAATCACACATTTATGCATTCATTCAACATGAATGCATTGAATAGCTACTATGTGTATGGACAGCACCAGGTGCTGGAGAAAAATGGAAAATAGAGATGACTGACTGACAATAAGCTCTCAGTCTGGTGGGCCCTGGAGTGTTATTTGATGGGAGTTGAAGAAGGTGTAGTCCTCACTCTACGGTTGGTGGGTAGTGGGAGTAGAGATCCCTAAGGTCTTCCTCTGAACTTACTTTTTGCACAGAGCAGACAAGCATCCTCTTCTCAGCAGCTATGCCACGTGAGGCCACTGGCAAGACTGTGCTGACCAATGTTGGGTGAGTTGCCCTGTAATAGCTTAAAGTTCAATAGTGGAACTATATTCTGTCTTACTTCAGCTACCTCATGGGAATTGATGTTAAAATGTATTATGAGGGTTAGTGGAAATTACTGAGGTCTCCCCAAACTTGTTTTTCTCTCTGTTTGGGCAAACTCTTCAATCAACTATTGGGCAAACAATTGCACATTAGCATTAGGAGAGACCTGAGGGGAGATCTTCTAACATGGGATTTATGACTCCTCTAAAACCTCACTACTCAAAGTGTGGTCCCTCGACCAACAGTCGCAGAATTACCTGAGATACAGTTAGAAAAACAGAATTTTGGGGTACACCCCAACCTATTGCCCCCAAATCTACATTTCAAAAAGAGACCGAGATTCTCAGATGAGTGTGAGTACGAGGGAGAGGTTGGTCAATGGATATATAGTTACAGTTAGATAGGAGGAATGAGTTCTGGAGTTGTGCAGCAGGATAGAGTGACTATAGTAAACAATATTGTAATGTATATGTCAGCATAGCTAGAAGAGAGGAGAATGTTCTCACTGCAGAGAAATGATAAATGCTTGAGGTGATGGAGATAGTCAATATCCTGATTTGATCATTGCACAATGTACACATGTATGGAAACATCATGTTACACCTCATAAATATGTATCATCATCTTGTGTCAATTAAAATAGTTGCCAGGTGCAGTGGCTCAAGCCTGTAATCCCAGCACTTTGGGAGACCAAAGTGAGTAGATTGCCTGAGCCTGTGGTTCAAGAACGGTCTGGGCAACTTGGCAAGACCTCATCTCTACAATACAAATAAAAAATTACCCCGGCGTGGTAGTGTGCACCTATAGCTCCAGCTACCTGGAAGGCTGAGGCAGAAGGATTGCCTGAGCCCAGCAGGTTGACACTGGAGTGGCTGTGAGCATGCCACTGCACTCTAGCCTAGGTGATAGAGCAAGACTCCAACTCAAAAAAATTTTTTTTAAATTAAAAATTAAAATTAAAAAAAGAAAATGAGAATTTGAAAAGAACAGGACTCAGTCTTTAGAACCATAGTAAAGTTGTTGCAATTTCTGAAAGTGACTGAAAAACTCAGAAATCTGACTGATTTGTCACTAGTGGAAAAAAGAGGTTTTAGAGCACAGTGAGCAGCAGCCGTTGTACAACAAACAAAACCATTTTATTTTTGTAACCAAATGTGTGACAACTCCTCAATAAACTGCCTAGCCTATCCATTGGCAGGGCCCAGATTGAAGTGGATATCTAACTGACTTCATCCTGCGGAAGTCCAGCCCCAAATCTGACCTTTGTTGGGAGTGGAACGTGACATCCACTCTGGGGAAACCTGTACTCTTCTGCTTTAAGGGCAAGAATAGACTTATCGTACTGAATCCTAAGAATTACTGTCTTTGAACTTTCTCTTTCTTCAGTGACGTTCTGGTCAATTTGAGGTTAGAGCATGCTGTGTCAGGACAAGAAACCACAGCACCCCCCCACCATCTGCCTAATTCCCATGAGTCAAAAGCATCATGCACCTGTGAGTTTTACCTCTCTTTGGGGGAAAGACTCCAAAGTTACATTTGAATAGCAGAAGACAAAGGAAAACCCCTCCTGGCTTTTGAAAATGCTCCACCAGGCCTACAAGATATTGGACACCAAAGGAAATGTGGTTTTAACATTTAGCACAATTTTGAATATCTGCCCAGAGGAATGATCCAGTATATGACAGATTTGTGACTGAGATCAAGGGGATTAACAGCTTCTTGGGCAGCCTCCCAGGAGAAAGCCTGACCTGAGTTCATCAGAAAAGCTCCCAACAGGAAACGGGAGAGTCATGGTGCTCTAGTCCTGAGATAGAGTGAACCAGGACTTTCACAAATGGGGTACAGCACATGCTGTTTGTGTTAGGACATGGAGGGAGAATGTATTGCCTAACAAATGACTGTTCTGTCTAAGAAAACACTCTGTTAGGCTTATTTGTCATGAAAGGCAAATTGCACAGTGTTGCCTGAAATGGGATGTCTTGGCGCAGAAAGCCATATTGTTCTACATAATATGGTGAATGTGAGTCTTCCATGTTGGCTGTGACATGGTTTTCACTCTCTGGGACAGGAATGCTCCTCAATTGTTGTTTGTATTTCCTGCTTCTCTGAGCAGCGATTAGGCTCCAAAGATAGAATTGAGACAGGCATGGGGCCCTGGGAAAGAACAGGCCCCAGTGTGGGTGAGGGTGGCACAGCAGGCTGGCACTGGAAGGGAGGGCAGCTTGGGGCTCCCAAGAGGTTCTGTGTCTAAAGGACTGAGCAGGTATTATCTGATGTCTGGTATCAGGTTGTTTTCTGCCCTGTACTCTGATCTGCCTTCATCATCATCCCTCCCACTCCAAACCTTGACATGATTTTATACCTACCTGCTTGCTGTGAACCTAACCAGATGGTATACTGGGGAAAAAAACAGAAAACCATGTTTGTGTTTGGACAAAATGGAGCTGCAACAACAGAGACAAGACATTAGCAACACCAAGAAGAGCAGGAAGACAGGTGAGACAGTTGTTGGAAAATCCAAGACCTCCCTCCCCCACTTCTTAGACTCTTCGGAAATACTCTGGAGATGGCCAATGTTCTAGGAAATAATTGTGCAGGGCCTGGGGTTATTTTGCCTGGATACTGAATGGCTTGGGCAATGCAAGGGGGGAATGCAACTGAAGGCTCAGCGGGGTCACGATGATGATGTGTCCAGTGGTAAAACTAATGGCCATGGAGGAAGATGGGAATCACTTTCTTGAATGTATAATCTGGTTTTTCAGCCAGATGCTCAAAGCAATTCACAGCAGAAAACTTAATGTGCACCCAGCCCTTTCTCCATTATTATGAAAAGGACAGCAATTTGGGTGCCCATTTCACAGGTGGGCATCTTGAGTGCTTCAGAAGGCTGGGAGTGACATATTAAAGGTTATCTTGTGGTCAGTGATGGGGCAACGACTTGTGTTCTCCAATGATGCAGGTCTAACCCAGCTACCCTTGTTGCTGCAGGCCGAATGGTCCTCAACCAGTAGGTCAGAATGGCTGAGATGGCACAGAGCTAGGCAGTTGCAGGATCTGAAGGTTGGAAGTGTCCTGAAAAGAAAAAAAAATGATGAAAATAATGACAGTGGTGATGGTGATGATGGTGGTGGTAATAATAGCAGCAAATACATTTTAACAACTCCTTATGTGCCATGCATCAGACTAAATAGTCTATGTGGCTTGCCTCTTTATGTCAACAAACACATTTCCATCTAGCACAGGATTTTTCTTGCTTGACACTATTGATATTTGGCGCTGAATATTTCTGTGTTGTAAGAAGGGGGCATCACGTGGCTTTTATGATGGTTAGCAGCATCCTTGACCTCTACCCACTAGAATCCTACTACGATTCCTCCACCCCTAGTTTTGATAACCACAGTTGTCTCCAGACATTACCAAATATCCTCTCCTGGTGGGGAAGCAGAATCACCCCCTGTTGAGAATCTCTGCAGAATCCCCCACTCTTTTCAATCCACTTCCAAGATCTCATCCACATGGTGATGTGGCCTCTCCTCCAATTCTTCTGGTCCTTGCTTCTGGGCACCTGCATCTACTATGAGGCCACCGGAATCACACATCCCTCACATTGATCATGGTGACCCCAGGTCATCAAGGAAGTTTCCATCGTGTGCAGCAGATGGCTCGTGGTATTCAGAAAAAGTGTGTGCTACAGTCAGGAAACATTTCTACCCTCAGAAGGTCAAAGTTAAAAAAAAGGAAACCCTCTCCACTGATTTTCTTCTTAAACAGGTAAAGTCTTAGCTATCCAGAAAGACTGACTCCCTGAATTAGTTAAATTTTGGGAGGGTTTCTCATGATCAAGGCCTTCCTGTAGTTGCTCCTTCGGAAGAGATCGGCAGTCGGGGGACACTGCCAGGGGAGGGAGGAAGAGGGGACCCCAACAACACAAAGGGTACCTGATCCTAAACCAGGGAAGTGAGGACCAGCAGGAGGCCCAAACTTTGTGTACCAAATGCTGACTTGTACTCCACATCTTTATAATAAAAAAACAGAAACACACACACACACACAATTAAAAAAACAACATATGTCTGTTTTTGATTTTCCTGATTTCCTGTCTTTCCCTGAGAACTGAACTGTCTTTTACTTGTCTGTGTGTCCATAGTCCCTATTACAGTGCCTGGTATACAGCAGAGGCTCAGGGAGTTTTTTGCATGTGTGAATAAGTAAGCAGATGACTGCTTAGCAACACAGACTGGTTAAAGATTCCACGGGCTGCATTCAAGCCAGGGATACAGCCTGATTGACCAGCCAGGAAAGGAGCTGAACTCTCAATGGCCAGCAGCCCATGTGGGCCCATGAACAGGCTCACTCCTGGGTCATGTGGTGGTGGTGGGGCTTCATGGGTACAACCACTGCTGTTATACCCCAGTGTTGGATATGTCTGCAAAACTGTAGGTACCGATGCGTTGACATTGCTTCAGTTTTCTCACCAGTAAAATGGGGATAAAAATGCATATCTGGCAGGGTTATGATGAGGATTAAATTGGGAAAAGTTTATTTTAAAGCATTTATTGGGCTTTAGTTTCCTTCTCTTCCCTTTCTAACACCATTCATACTTGAAACTTCCCTTCTCTCCATGTTTTCTTTGGAACTGTTAATTACAGTCATCAGGCTGGCCAGTCCGAGTATCCCATTTTTCCTGGATTCAATGATTGGTTCAGATATGAGCACATGACCAAGGAAGTCAATGACAACCTTTTTCCCTCCTTTATTAAAATCATAAAGATGTGGGGTACAATTTAGGCTTAAGTATACAAACATTGATTATGCAGGTACTCTTGCTGATGAGGTATGCCCCTCTCTCCCCTAGGAGTTTCCCTCAACTGCCAGTCCCAACCCTCCATCCCCTGACAGTTTCCCATTACTGCCAAATGCTTTCTTCTAGTATTATAATTGTTCAAGGTCTGCTTATGAGTGAGAACATAAAACAAACAACAACAGATGCCGGTGAGGATGTGGAGAAAAAGGAATGCTTCTCCACTGCTGGTGGGAGTGCAAACTAGTGCAACCTCTTTGGAAGACAGTGTGGCAATTTCTGACAGAACTAGAAATTGACCTTTCATATGATCCAGCAATTCCCCTATTGGGAATATACCCGAAGGAACTCAAATCATTCTACAAAAAAGGTACCTGCACACGTATGTTTGTTGCTGCTCTATTCGCAATAGTAAAAACATGGAACCAACCATGTTGCCTGTTGAAGCTGGACTGGATAAAGAAAATGTGGTACATATACACAACGGAATATCATGCAGCCATAAAGAAGGACAAATATATGGACTTTGCAGCAACTTGGATGGATTTGGAGTCGATCATACTCAGTGATCTATCACAGAAACAGAGAACCTTTGAGAAATTGGTACAAATGTGAGTTTTCCCTCCTGCCTCTGGGTTACTGAGATGTCAGGCGATGGGAACCCATGGATGTGGGAGGGCTGCTCTGTTCCATGTGTGTCTTCCTGAGATGAGTGGAGACTCGGGGAGATATCGAGTACTGATTCTACTGCTTAGACTCCTTTATCTTGGTGCATGATAGAAATTGCCCCCGACTTCTATCATATACCTCCTTCAAGATCTTGGCCAGGTTCATTTAATATTGGGACTGTTATTTACTTTTTTTTCTTTAAGTAATCTTCCAACTTTGCTTGAAGTGTATGCATTTTTGAATTTCTCATTTCCGTGGGTCAATATTCTTCGACTTCTTTTAAATCCAGTTTATTTTAGGTTTTTGTCACTTCCAATTGATGAGTCCTGACTAATACATTATTTAATCTCTTTTCCTCCTTTTCTTTTTTTCTTCCCTTCCCACTTCCTTCCTTCCTCCTCTTTCTTCTCTCTTACCTAGGGTCCCCCATCTCTCCCAGGACCTGATGTCCTCATCATTCTGTCCCTTCATCTCTTTGATGGCATCCTCAGATAATTGTCATGCTGACTCCTGGGCATTTAAAAAGTATAAAAGCTCTCTTTGAGACTCATGGGCACACAGCTCTATTAGGAGAAAGGTGGGCAGTGATTTCCAAGCCATGCTTCATACGGCTGGCTTCTGCCTCACTCATTTTCATTTTCTTCCAAACAGACTGTCAAAAGAGCTAGCTTGTTTTTATCCTGTGTTTTAAACATCTCTAGTTCTTACTTGCACTAATGTGACTGAGGACTGCAGGGTTTACCTGGTTAGGACCGAGCCTCTCAGATGAGAAGTGACATCTGGAGATGGGCTGAGGATGAACTCTGTCTGCCCCATGTCTGGGGCTGGCACCCCAGGAGTCCACCGAACAATCATGGGCAAATGATGCCATTTGTCTCCTGAGATCTCCAGCATGGTGGGTGGTCTCTGCCAGCTGGTAGTTTGTGGATATTGATGGGCTGGACTGTGTTCTTTGGAGGAGCAGGGATAAATCAGCCCATTCATCTTCACATGGTCTGAAACCCATGGAGCATCTGTCTGAACCACAAGGGGCACTTTCTGTGACTGGAGAAAAGACCCAAGTTGCAGGATGTAATGACACCCCTCAGCAGGGGTTGTTTGGAAGCTTCGGGGAGAGGGGGTGATTGATCACCAGGCGCAGTAGTACAGGTCCCTGTGTGATTATCCCCACTGTCCTCCTAGCAGATTACTCTTCCAAAGGGTGGCTGCTGGAAGTGGATTAGAGTAGGCTGGCCCCTGTGCTCACACCAGCTCTGCTAACTGGGGCTGATGATGATAATGACAATGGTTCTGATTCACAGTGCACCCCCATGGTCCTGCTGCACAACATTCAGTAGCTCTGGCCCCCAACTTCTATCGTCCATGTGCCGCCTCCAGGATCTTGACCATGTTTGTGTAACACTGGGACTGTTATTTACTTCATTTTTTCCCCCTTTAAATCAACTCAATATTTTTCTTTAAAATACATATATTTAAAAGATAAGCCTCCCAACTGTCTTCTAAATAGAAAACTAGCAATACTTACTAGAAACAGGAGGAAAACATAAAGTAAGTGGTAGACACACCACATTGTCTTGAATGAGTCCACTGTTAATGAGCATCTGGGTCAGTTCCACATTCATGCGACTGTGAGTCATGTTGAGATAAATAAACGAGTGCAAGTGTCTTTTTGGTAGAGCATTTTTTGGTATATGTCCATGAATGGTAATTCTATTTTTAGCTCTTTAAGAATTCTCTAAACTATTCTCCATAGGGACTGGACAAGCTTACATTCCCACCCACAGTGTTTCCTTCACATCTGCACCAACAACTATTGTTCTGTGACTTACTAATCGAAGCCATTCTGACTGGCATGAGATGGTATTGTGGCTTGGATTTGCATTTCTCTCATGATTAGTGACATTCAGCATTCTTTCATATGTTAGTTGGCCACTTGTATGTGGTACATATACAGCATGGAATACTATGCAGCCATAAAAAAGAATGAAATCATGTACTTTGCATCAACATGGATGCAGTTGGGGTCCATTATTTCAAGTGAAGTAACACAAAAAACAGAAAACCAAATACCTCATGTTCTCATTTATAAGTGGGAGCTAAACACTGGATACATACAAGCATAAAGATGAGAACAACAGATTCTGGGGACACCTAAAGAGGGGCTGGGGAGAGGAGTAAGGATTGAAAAACTACCTAAGGTTACTGTGTTCACTGTTTAAATGATATGTTCAGTAGAAGTCCAAACCTCGCTATCATGCAATATACCCATGTAACAAACTTGCACATGTACCCCCTGAGGCTAAAATTTAAAAATAAAAACCAAAATCTCCCATATGATTAAGTGATAGTTGACAGTGTTGTCTGCAAGGACTGTGAGTTGAGACTTGTACTCTCTTTATTATAACGAAAGAACCATAGAAACTGTCAGAGACGTATTAGACAGACGAGTGCTAACCTGAGACTTTCTCTTTTTATGTTGCCAGAGGCATTAAAGGGCAGTTAGAAAAAAGAAAGTAACTTCTCACAGTGTCACTGTGGGTGCACCTCATAAAGCCATCCCCAGAGCTCATAGAAGTCTGGGCCCAGTGCATTGTGGCATTCATTTATCTTACCACTACTACATGTCTAACCTTTCAAGTTGGGTACTGTCTGTGTCCATTTTATAATGGAAGAAATTGAACTTGCAATGGCCTGGAAACTCATTGCCACATGGCGTTCAGGACCCCAGGAAATCAGACCACAACGTCTGGCCACAGAGAAACAAGATCATAATCAGGAAAGATGGGCATTGGGAAACTGTGATTTCTCTGAGATGGAAAGCAGGAAGCTACTGGAAGAAATGCCAGAAGCAGGAAGGGAGTTTGCCAGAAGGACTTGCTGGAGGGCACAGATTCTGAGTGGAAGCTGGAGAAGTGAACCTAGAAAGAACCGGCACCCAGGCACCACTGAAGTCTGGGAGGCCTTGAGGCACTGCAGTCACAGTGAATGGGCATCTTTTCTTCCCTTCTGGAGGCCTTCTCCTCACGGCTGGGGACCTTGAGCAAGAGAGTCCAACAGTCTCTGCTCCCTGGGCAGGTTGGCCTCCTTGTCTGGAGGGTCCTTCACATAATAGGGTAGGGGTTTGCCCCAAAGGAATCAGGATGCTATAAGCAAGTGTAGGGAGGTGAAAACCAGTCTCCAAACCTTCAGAAGTTACCTGCGATGTGCCTGTTCAGGGCCAGGTGGGCCTTCTGCCATCCTGTACAGAAAGCAAGAAGTCAGCCTCAAAGAGCTTGGCAGTGGGTCCCCTCTCTGCTGCGGGCTCAGGACATATATACTGGGCTGGTTGCATCATTTGAACACAGGAAGAAATCTCAGAGAGCTTTGCTCAGTTCCCTGGACCCTCTGGCTCTGTCTCAGGTGGTCTTGGGACCCCCTTGTTGGTCTGACGCCCATACCCCTGCACATGTACCATGACCCCAAGGCCCATGCAGCTTCTAAGTGGTCATGCACTCATTCTCAACTTTCTAGCATTCCCTCTTCCAGAGGGAGGAAACTCCCGATAAAAAACAAAATTTTATAATTGCAGCCTCTTTCTCATTTCAGGAATTGATCGTCTGTCCAATAACAGTTTTCATTAAATTAAACCCAAGTACTTATGTTCCCTGGAGACAACAGGCTGATTATGTGTGGCAGAAATGTGCTGGGACTACTTTAGAAATCAGTACATTGGCTTTTGAGGACTATCTGGTGATCAGAGGTGTAGCTTTTGAAGTTAGATTGCCAGCGTTCAGATCTAGGCTCTGTCACTTCTGTGTGGCCTTGAACAGGTTACATTGCATCTCTGTGTCTCAGTTTTCCCATCTGGGAAATTTGGACAATAACAATTCTTATCTCCCTGGCTTGTAGTGAGGATTAATTAAATTCTTGTAAAGCTCAACATGGTTAACTAGAAACATGCCTGTGTAGACTCACATGGGCTATTCTGGGTGCAGCAGGGACATGGCCCAGAATCTCATTGTCATGTGGTGTTCAGGACCCCAGGAGATCAAACCAGATCATCTGGTCACAGAGGGACAAAGTCATAATCAGAAAAGATGGGCGTTAGGAAACTGTGATTTCTCTGAGATGGAAAGCAGGCCAAGGCTGCCTGAGACACCTTCCCTCTCCTCTCTTTACTTTATCTGCCAAACAGAGGCAGTGCCTCCTTCCTACTCCATTTCTTAATTGAGTAAACTCCATGATCCTAAATGCAAACAAATGTGCAGCCATCACAAACAAGCACGCACTTCCTGCAGAACAGGCTGGGACCCAGCTGCACTGACCAGGAGATGGAAGCTGCTGGAGAGGGCGCCCTGCAAGGTCAGGCCATTTGCTCCCTCTCAGTTAGATTGTTCATCATTTGTTCATTCGTTCATTCATTCGTTCACTCACTCATTCATTCATTCACTCATTCATTCATTCAAGCATTTAGTGAGAACTTTCTATGGAAGACAAAGACCAGGCTCTCAAGGGACAGAGTCCAGGGAAGTGGGAGTGGGCAGAGAACCATGTAGGGTGTGTGTGATGAGTTGTGGCAGCTGCAGAGAGCGATGGAAGGGGGTGGAAAGAGGACCTAAGACGAGGGAAGGCCTGCAGGACAGATAGGGTGATATCAGCACTGCAAAGGCCCAAGGAAGGGCCTACCAGGTCCTGGGGGAAAAAGCCACAGTTCCTGCGAACACAGTTGGAAGTATCATCTCTCTATTGCCAACATCCTGGTGGTGACAATTATTTGGGCATAATGTTCCCTGCAAGACCTTGACCCTATCCAACCTGGTCTGCCATGGATAAAATGACAACCACCCTCAAATTATACACATTAAGATGGGAAAGCTACTGAACCCCAGCAATAGGGGTTTCATTGTAGCACATCCATATAAATGAATGATATACCATCATTAAAAGTGTTTTGTAGTTCAACTTCTATGGAAAACAGTGTGGTGATTTCTAAAAGAACTAGAAATTGACCTTTCATATGACCCAGCATTTCCCCTACTGGAAATATACCCAGAGGAACTCAAATCATTCTACAAAAAAGATACCTGCGCACGCATGTTTATTGCAGCACTATTCACAATAGCAAAAAGATGGAACTAACTGTGTTGCCCATTGAAACTGAACTGGATAAAAAAATGTGGTACATGTACATGGTGGAATATTATGCAGCCCTAAAAAGGACAAACATACGGACTTTACACCAACTTGGATGAATTTAGAGTCCATAATACTCAGTGAACTATCACAGAAACAAAGAATAGAGTACCAGATGTTCTTACTTATAAGTGGACCCTGAACATTTACCATAATACTATCAGAAAGGGATTGGCAGTAGTGGGTTACTGTGGGAGTGAGGAGGGCCATGACATCAATAAGGGTGCCTGATCTCAAACCAGGCAAAGTGGGGGCCAAAGGGAAACCCAGACTTTATCTGTATGATGTCCACTTGTATATCTAATCCTGAATTGTACCCCACATCTTTAAAATAAAATATATATAAAAAAGTATTTCAATCCTTTATTGTTATGATAAACACTAACAATAACATTTTGAGGAAATATCAGAATACATTTTTTGGTTACATTTTTCTAGTTTTGTGAACAAACAATATCTGTATGAGCACAGATAAATGACAAGAAAGGACTATGGTATAATATTTATCATGGTTATTCCTCAATGGTTGGATTTCTTCTTTATACTCTTCTATAATTCTAAATTTTATGCCCTGAAGACATATTACCTCTGCAGTCAGAAAAATTATAAAATGTATTTAAAATCCAAATCGGCTTCCGGCATGCAGAATTGCTTGGTGATTTCCCCAGTACCTCTCTCTATCCATCAATGCACGTGTCCACAGGGAATCTGATGTTGCTTGCTAAATCTCTCTGGTCATTTCACACCAATAAACTGTGCTTCCCTGATTATCTCTCTGAGTCTGAGGGTGAGGATATGCTGTGTCTCCTGGATGTTTTGTTTGCTGCCAAAATGTCCCCTCCTATCTCTGTCCCATCAGTGTGCCTTAATGAACATTTATTGACTAGTCATTGTGTGCTGATCACCATTCTAAATGTACCAAATTATGAAACATATGTGCCGAAAGGGAGCTTAGAAATGAAATGTAACAGGTAGCACATCACACACACACACACACACACACACACACACACACACACACACACACACACACACTTCTGACAGCCCTAGATGAAGCCTATGTGTGTTTGGGAGAAATTCCGCTCATGCTCATGGTCCCATGGTCTCCCATTTGTCCACAAGTGCCTTCTGAGGTAGGTTTGTGGATCCCAATGCCATGTGAAAAACACAAATGATTTCAGGCTTCTCCGTGTGTATGTGAGAACACATCTGTGTTTAAAACCCTTAAGAGACCATCTGCTTCCTGTGTGATGCTGATGGGGCCAGTGAGGCAGGTCACTGTGTCACCTTTTCAAAGTGACACACTCCCGGTTCATAGCACTGGTCACAAGGGGTGGCCATAACTCACCTGATTGATTTCTGTGTCACCAGCGGATGGTGAGCTCCTCGGGGGCAGGGCCTGTCTGTCTTGGTCACTGCTGGGTCCCAGGACTGTGTCCTTATGATATGACTTTGGGCAATTCTTTCATCTTCTCTGTGTCCTGGTTCCTTTACTTGTAACACCAGGATATTAATAGGAATAAGAAAGATATGGTGTACTCATAGAGCCTTGTGAGAATGAAAAGAGTTACTCTGTGTAACGTGCTTAGAATGCGAGTTTTGTAGAGTAAGTATTGTATGAATGTCACCTGTTTGCTATTGTCATTGTCATTGCAAACTATTATTGTTATTAGGGATAGGTATCTCCCCCCTTCTGTGTCCAGGCTCCGTTGCCTCTCATAAATGCTTTCTAGCATCTCCCATAGCTGCTCCTGAGTCCTGGTCTGTCTTGAACTTGAACTTGCCCGCCTCAGAACTTGCAGGGGCCATCTCAGATGCCGACTCACTTCCCTCTTCTTGACTCCACTCACTGTCAGAGAGGCTGGTCGCCAGGTTTCCCCATCAGTTTCTGGAGCTGTGACCTAGCAGGAAGGGGTGGTTTCCGGTTCCCTTCCGGCCTGAGTATTGGCCGGGCTGAGTTGCTATACCCTGCATCTTGGGAAACCACGATGAACTGAAACGCACAGCCATATGTGGTTTGCCCTGAAATCCACATGAGCCCCCATCAGCTACACCCTGTTTTTGTTATCCCTATTAATGTCCTGATGTTACCAAGGAGAGAACCCAGACACAGGGAGGCTGAGGAGCTTGCCCAACACCTATAAGGAGACACAGTCCTGGGACCCAGCAGTGAGCAAGACAGGCCCTGCCCCTGGGGGACTCACAGTTTGCTGGATACACTGAAATCAATCAGTCAAGTCATGGTCACCACTTGTGACCAGCACTTATGAGCCAGAAGCATGCTGCTTTGAGGAAGTGGCTTGGTGGCCTGTCTTGCTGGCCCAGGCAGCATGGCACAGGAGTGGGCACTTACAGATAGGGTATCACTGCCATGGGGTAGGCCAGGCAAGTCACCATCACAGCCCAGGGCCTGGGAGTGGCAAGCCCACTTTGCAGCCATCTGGCTGACAGCAAACGTTTGCAACACAGTGCAAAAGCCATTTAACACCTTTAAAGAAATTGGAAATGGGTTTTTCATGTGTGGTGGTGCTGAAAATTGAGAATAATGACAGAATTATTAAAAACAGCCTTCTCGGCCTTAAACTCCTAATTGCCTCTGGCCCGTAAGGCTGACAAGGGAGCACTGCAGAAGCCAAATGTGAAATGCTTAGTCTTGGGGGCCTTGGAGGATATCTCTTCTTTTGTCTACAGGATGTGAAAGCTGCTTTTTGGGTGGACAGACATGAAAACAGGAGACAGAGCCAGAAACTGGGCACAGGAGGCCTGGCACCTGACCTCCTGACCCGGCTCCCTCCTAAGGAAAGCTTGAGTGGACAAGATAAGTAGAAGAAGGGCGAAAAAGCCTGGTTTTCTCCACCATGCTTCCTCGCTTCTCTATTCTATTCAGAGAATCCTGGAGAAAGACTTGGGATCATGTAGTTTAGTGCTCCCATTTTTCAGATGGGAATATGAAGACTTAGAATGGTGGGGTGGCTTCATGGCCCGCTGAATGGTGAGTTTCAGATGTACTCCTCTGTCCTGCTCTTCCCACACACTCTCTCTCTGGTGCTCCAGCGAGGCCCCTTGGGTAGGGGCTGGAGGGGGCACCTGGACCATCTGCATGCTTGTTGGTAGAGTGCCCTTAAGTGCCCTGTTATCGGGTTCCAATCTCGGCTCTACAACTCTGTCACTCTGTGACCCTGGGCAACTACCAGAACCATTCTGTGCCTGGATGTCCTTGTCTATAAATGGTGGTGATAATCATCCCTCATTCCAGGTGTTAAAGCAAATTCATATATGTCAAGTGTGGAAACCTTATAGGAGGCAGGATAGGATGGCTTTCCTCACCCTCAAGGGGCCTAGGGTCTTCCCCAGTGGCCCTACTCAAGACATCGGCCAACCAGGCAGCCCTGGGAGAGAGATAAATGAGGTTGAGATGAGGTTTTCCCAGAAAACCCAAGCCAGCAGACAGGAACCTGAACCCTCTTCTCCAGTGTATTTTGCTGGGTGGCCGGTAGATGGCAGAAGCAGGTCAGGAACGCAGCCGCCTCTGCAGTGCTGGGCAGCGACTGCCCATGGCTTTGGTGGCTTCCGTGGTCAGAGTGTGAGGTCTTCAGTGGATGAGCCGTCCTTCATTCCAAGCAGGAGTCTGAACAAACTCAGAACTGGCCTTGTGGCTGGCACGAGGACCCCA
The DNA here is from genome assembly GCF_000164805.1 of Carlito syrichta. Taxonomy (NCBI): domain Eukaryota; kingdom Metazoa; phylum Chordata; class Mammalia; order Primates; family Tarsiidae; genus Carlito; species Carlito syrichta. The sequence continues at coordinate 143,344 of NW_007233071.1, forward strand.
GGCCACACTTGCTCCCAGTGGAGATGGAAACCCACTAGTTCCAGCAAGTCGACTCCTGCAGGGAAGCCTGACCTCCTCTCTCTGTGAGCCCTGGTATTCCGATTGATGCACCAAGGCCTGGGATAGACATGGGGACAGTGCGTCCCCACCAATAAATAGGGTGCTCTTGATGACAGTCCTACCAGGTCAATTTTGATGAGTGTGGTGAACCATTCATTCATTCAGTAAGTATTTGGCGAGCCTTTCCTCCATGCTGAGTGTCCTCCTGGCTCTGGAGAGGCAGCATGTGCTTACTCACAGAAGAGTACACCCCTCCGCTTCAATACTCAGTCCACGACTGCTAGGAAGCTCATATTCCAGAGGGAGAGAAAGAAAGTAACTGGGCTGGAATTCGTAAACCAGACAGAACAGGATCTGCCAGATGCAAGAAAGAAAATAAAAAAGGAGGCTGATAGGAGAGGCCTGGGAAAGGCTAAGGCCTGACTGCCCAGAAGGGGCTGTGCCTGTGAGGAGCTGGGAAGGGCATTCCTGGCAGAGGAAACAGTCAAGGCAAACGCTAGTAGGTGGGATGAGCGTCTCGTGTTTGAGAATGAGAAAGCAGGCCAGTGTGCCTAAGCAGAACACATGAGAGGGAGGGGAAAGCAGGGCCTGGACCTGCTCGTCACAGACAGGGCGGGGAATCCACAAGAGAGTGTGAATGGCCCTGACCACATGAGCAACTGCAGTGGTCCACCGCTGCCCAGCGTTTTGTTCTGAGGATGGGCTCTGCACTTTGGAGCTCCCTGGTTCTGCTGGCCCTCCTCCAGGGGGTCAGTTTGCCCAGGGCAGCTAGAAATGTCTTCCAGCTGACCCCTCAACCCCTTGCTGCATCTGGTTGATGTCATTTCCCTGCACTCCTGCCATATGGCTCCCCTACCAGGCTCTGTGACTGCTTCCAGAGCCTCAGTATGCTCTGCCTTGAGCTGAGCAGAGGCTGTATCCTCAGCTCTAGGCCACAGACACCCCTCCCCGCCGCGCTGGAGCCCAGACATGCTCCTCACATCTGAGAAAATAGTTAAGCTGACAATTCCCTGCGGACTCAAGTTCAAATCCTTATTAGGCTTTTAAGTAAGGGGGGGTTTCATTTCCTCCCAACATCCTCCTTCCTGCCATCAGGCAGTTGTTGGTGGGGCCCCGTTCTGGGGTCTCCACCACAGCACTGTCTGCCTTGGTACCCTGATGTGGGGAGGAAGGCTAGGGGCCCAGGTGAACCAGGAACCTGTGCAGAGAGGGAGCTGAGGGCAGGAGGCCTGCTTCCTGAGTGGCCCTCATTCACTGTCCCCTGCTTTTAGGTGGTGCAGTTCTCCACTGTGAACCAGCTTCACCCGCATCTTCTTATTGTAGGCGAGACATGGAGCCCAAGAGGGCAGGCAGCTCCCTCAAATGCCCCAGGACACAGCCGGGCACTTTGCCACAGCTGCCATTGAAGGCCGGCCTTGCTGGGCAGAGCCGCACCTAGCCTCAGCTCCTGTCTCCACCACCACACTGATGAAGTCACTAAAAAGGTCAAGCCTAGGGAGCGAGTGGGGGGAGGGGAGAGGGAGGAGAGAAGACCTGGAAGTGGGGTTAGAAGACCACAATGAAGTGACCCTTGGGAAATGTGTTCTGAGAACAGTCATGGAACACCTGCTTCCTGCTAATGTGACTCTCACAGTCCAGCTGTGGACCCACACACGTACATATATGCACACATATGGGCACACAATGCAGACACATAGATACACATGTGCATACATTTACACACATACACACATGCACATATCCACATACCTGCAGGCATAAATACAAACATGCACACCTGTGTAGATATACACATGCACATATCCATATACCTACATATACATAAATGTATAACATGCATGCACATATAGATATACATATATGCATGTGCACACACATATACATAGGCACATGGCAATACCTACATAGCTACACAGGATAGATACACAAGGGTATATATCTATTCATACATGTATGCACATTGCATACACATGTGCTTCCATCTATACACATATCTACACATATAGACAGACATATACATGTAATACAGATAGACACATGTATATACATGCATGCACACATATAGGCGCAAGTATGCAGACACATAGCTATACATGCATATACATATGTACAGGCAAATACACATTTACCTATATATACACACATGTACAATACACCCACATACACTCAGATGTCTTTATGCATAAATATACATATGTATACCTATGTGGGTATACACATGTCCACATATACCTACATACAGGTATGACACACATAAGTACACCTAGATATACATATATACATATGCATATACATACCACTATACCTACATACCTACACAGGAGTAGATACACAAGGATATATGCATTTATACATATATGTCTATGTATGTACATTGCATATACATGTGTCAGCATCTACACACATTTCTATGCTTATGAACAGACACATACATGTGATACAGATAGACACGCATATATACATATGTGCCCTCATCTATATGCACACAGACATGCATGTGGGTATAGGCAGACACATCCACATTCGTACACACATCTATCCTCACACATAGATATATGCACACTCATGCATGTGGACATACATGCATCCTTGTGCATGTAGACACCTGTGTGTATACATATATACAGACACACACATGAATGCCTATGTTTACACACATACATACATATGCACACACCTATACACATGAATACATGCATGAACACGAGTCAATATACACATACACATACCCACATATACCTACACATACAATCATGCATAATGCACATATACACACATAAATATACATATATACATATGCATATACATGCCCACAGACACATCACTATACCTACATACCTACACAGGAGTAGCCACACAAGGATATATGCATTCATGCATGTATGCACATTGCATATACATGTGTCTCCATCTACACACATATGTACACATATAGACATACATGTAATACAGATAGACACACATATATACATGCATGCATACCTTTATGTGCACACATATACGCATGTGGATATAGGCAGACACGTCTGCATCCGTACACATCTACAGTCACATATAGATATATGCATATTCATGTATGTGGGCATGCATACATCCATGTACGTGTAGACACGTGTGTGCATGTAGGCAGGCATTTTTTTCTCCCTCCATGTATGCAGGTTGCTGAGTGCTTGCTAGGTTCCAGGTCCAGACTCTGTCCTCACAATGTGAGCTCACCCAAGGCAGACCCTGAGATTTGGGCACATGTGGCAAATGGGAGAGCTCAGCAGCACCCAGAGAGGCCTGGCCAGGGCAAGACAGGGGAGGGAGCAAGGCCAGGGAGGAGGGCAACAGTGAACAAGGCCCCCACTGAGGGGGGGCTTCTGTTGTTCAAGGGAGGTGTCTGAGAGGTTGTGTCATATCATGTGTCAGAATTGCCCTCTGAGGGGCATTGATGCACCCCCTCCTGTCTTGTGGTGGCAGTGGGCTGCTCCCGGGGGTGAGCCTGGGCAGATGAGTGCAGCAAGGGGCCAGCAAGGGGCTGTGAGCTACGGCTCCTGCAGGTGGACCACAGGTCCTGGCACCTTCCTTCAGTGTTGTTTCCTGTATTCCTCATGGCAATTGCCATTTGACAGGGAGGAAACCAGGGCTTGCAGAGGTGACTAGGCTTGCAGGGATCTAAGGGTGAGACTCAGGAGAACCAGGCCAAGAAGGGAGGTGTGTGACTCTAAAAGGTAAGACTCAATGAAGCCTGGCACATGTGTGCTGTGCCCACAGGGCAGACCTCATCAGTGTGGCAGTGGAGACCAGAGCTGACACTGGTGAGGCTCTGCCCAGCAAGGCCAGACTTCAATGGCAGCTGTGGCAAAGGGCCTGGCTATGTCCTGGGGGCCCTTGGGGACTCCCTGCCCTCTCATGGCTCCATGTCTCACCAACAATAAAAAGACGTAGGTGAAGCATGTTCATGGTGGAGAATTTGCACCACCTAAAATCAGGGGACCAAGAATGAGTGCTGCTCAGGAAGCATAGCTATGAGGGAGGAGGCAACCAGGTGTTGTGACCAGGGCACAGGGTGGCACTCAGACTCCGTGTGTTGGTGGCACACTCCTGAACGCTCGCCTTTCCAGTGGCACAGGTAGCAACCTCAGAAAGGGAAGGCTGCTGCCCAAAAGGGAATTGGGGCACCACCCAAATGTGTCTGGGGCCCCGCCTGCCCCAGTCTTGTCAGTGTTCCACTAATAGAAGAGAAAGTCACCTGAAGCAGTTGGAAACATGACCTGAATTTCTCTAAGAACTGAAAGGAGATCCCCTTATTTTTCTCTACACCCTTAAGCCTCTCCCTAGGGTTTCTTCCTTCTTGTTCTCTCACCCCGTGGCTGCTCCTGAGCTTGTCACTTTCTCAAAGTCTCTGGCTGAGCCAGCACTCCTGGGTCTGATGGTGCTTTCTGGTCCACTTTTTTGGCAGGAGGCAGAGATGCTTACGGCAAACCCAACATTTTCTTTAGCTGGTAGCACAGCTAAGACTGCCAAATGCCATGAAGGCATTTGTCCCTGTCACACAGTTGTTGCCCAATTAACTTTTGGGAGGTGAGACTCAGTACTGGTCATCTCTCCACCCAAACTTCCATGATCTGAATCTCCATTTTAATGCCATGTCAAAATTGTGCTGAGTTTACTCACAGAATGCAAAAGTCACTATAAAGGATCTGCCTGGAGGTGCCTGTGAGAGGATGGACTCTGGGCTTCCCCTATGTGAGGTATTTTCTGGACATAGATCGTTTCCTCCGTCCCTGGCTTCTTCCTGTCCCCTCCCTCAGGGAGTGGTCTCTGGCCACAGCTCATCTCTGAAGAGTGTGCACGTTCCCAGTAACGCGTCCTGGGATGAAAGTGACCAAGCAAAGCTGAAGACAAGTAGTCGTCATTCTTAATCAATGTAATTGCAAACACCGTAGGGATTTGAATAATTAACGTGATTGCTTTGATGATGAAACTGCTTGCTGTACAGTCCTGACGTGTGTTCCTTCATTGACCTGTTGCCATTAGTGCCTCCATAAGTTTTTTTTTTTTTGAGTTGGAGTCTCACTCTGTCGCCCAGACTGGAGCAGTAGCCGCTCCCGGCCACCGCAGCCTCGACCTGCTGGGCTCCAGCGATCCTTCCACCTCAGCCTTCCAAGTAGCCGGAATTACAGGCATGCGCTACCATGCCTGGCTGATTTTTTGATTTATTGTAGAGATGAGGTCTCACTGCCCAGGCGGATCTCGAACCCGCGGGCTCAGGCAATCCACTCACCTCAGCCTCCCAAAGGCGCGGGATTACAGACTGAGCCACCGAGCTCGGCTCTCCGTAAGTTTTAATAAACCAATCTTTCTCTGCTTGACCCCTTGGTGACTTATTTGGAATTGGTAAACATTATGCACAAGCCTTCTCAGATTTGGGATTACTGTATTGCACTCCCCGCCCCCAGATCCCACCAGCACCGTTCAGAAGGGCTCTGCAGATTCACTCCCCTTCTTTCCTTGGGGTTCAGTCCCTCATGGGCTCCCATGGCTGCTTCCCCCAACTTGGGTCTAATCTAGCTCCTGGCATTAACCTGTGACTTCATTTGTGTAGTTAGATTTTATACATGTCCCTTACAGTGTAGACAGAAAGCATAATTCAAATCTAATTCCATTCAGTGCAGTTAAATACTACATATGAATCTTCCCATCCAGGAATCCATGCAGTGTAGACCAATTAGAAAGTAGATGTTTTAAACGCTAGCATTACATTAAAATGTTTAGCATTTTGTCTTATAGGTATTTAAGAGTGTTCTAGTGATACTTAGGAAATTGGTTGGGGGTTTTTGGATGACCTAGTAATGTGCTATTATGTTTTTCCCATTTCACATCATGGGATATGAAGCCCTGATGTCTGAAAATTTGCTCTCCAATGTGATGAGCAAATACTTGGGTAACGAGGGTTGTCTGCGATTTACTTGACCTAAATTACTGGGGGAAATTTTCGCAGGACTGGGCCAGCTCAGGTAGATGGAGGATTGCGAGGAACAGGGCTTGACATATTGAATCCTTGCCTGGTTTTACCATGAACAAGCGACATGACAAATGTCCCAAGGAACCCTGTGCTTGGTCAGGCAGCAGTGTCCCCTCCCAGGGCAGCAGTGAAGGCGCCCAGCAGCCCAACTGCACAGGAGGCTGGCCACACGTCGCCCCGCCAAGCCAGAATGCAGAGCTCTGCCTGCCTGGTGGTGCAGCACGGGCTGCTCAGAGCTTGTAATTAATTAGAGCCACAGCTGATTGATTTTCTTGAGGCTGGCGCTCAAGCTGGGCGCCCTGGAGGTCCAATGGATCTGTTGTGCCAAAGCGCTGCCTGGCCTCTCTGGAGCCAGCTGCAGCCAGGATCTCCGCAGCTTCCCTGCAGCAAGTTGGGATTGCTGTGAGCCCTGCCTGTCGGGCCTGGCGCCAAGCTGGTGCGCCTGCCCTACCTGGCAACCTTGACATCTCTGATTCTGCCGGAAGATGTGCGTGGCCTGAAAGCTCATTTTGCAGTTGCTCCACCCTAGGCTGCAGTTTCTGTGCTGGCAGGGATGAATACAAACAGAATCTGCTTGGCCCATTCCTCGTTGGGCCTCTGCAGGCCCACATTGCTGCAGTCTGCCAGGGAGGGCCACTCGGTGATTCTGTTAATTAAAACCATGACATTTGAGGGCAAGAAGAAAGTTAAAACCTCTGAAGTCATTTTCCCTAATAGAAATCTCATTTTGGAGGTGCTCATGGAGGTCAGACTGACCAGGAAAACCCACAAGCTACAAATAAATTCAAATAGCTTATTTAATTGACTTAACTCAGTGCCTGGAGTCTGAGTGGGGAGAGGGGCTGCCATCCCACAGGGGTGGGGCAGCCACTCTCATTCCTTGCCCCTGGGCCCAGGGGCAAGGAGGGGAGAGCTGAACTTTCTTGGAAGAATCTGGAACTGCTGAGTAGATGCTTTGGAATGTGCTGACCCAGGCTTCTGTGAGTCTGGCTGGACCAGCCACCCTGTATCAAATTACCTATAGTCTGATGACTCTTTTCAATTGGAAATTCATTTTAAAGCGGTGGTGGTGGCCGGTGTGTGACTACATCTGGAATCCATTAATAACCCAGAGAATTCCCTTCCTTCCTTGTGTTTTCTGGCTGAAGTCCCTGCTGTGAATGCAATGGGTCTTTTGAGCCCTAGAACTGAGCCAGCTCCTTGGAGGAAAGTTGGCAGGGATTTGAAAAGTCCCCAGAGAGGGTGTCCCCTGAAGCAGGAGCAGGAGAAAACATTGCAAATGTGCAGGCCCAAGCCTTCTGTGGGGAGTTAGCAGGGCTCTTGCTCAGAGGACAAAACTCAGTCAGGGTTCTTGGGCTATTACGTGAAATGGCCTCTTTCCACAGGACTAGGGGAGAACAGCCTTACACTGGGGTAGTTTACTTCCCTGGATCATGGTCCTCCTCAGGGAAAAACCACATTCTATCCTTGCTCTTTCAGTCGCCCATTTAAAGTCATAAGGGATGAGACTGGGGTGAAGGGAGGGCCTGGAGTTGCTATGGAAATGCGATGCCTGGAACCCACAGCATGAATGGCCTTAGTGTCATCAGTCATAGTGCAGACATTGCTTCCTGTGCCTGGATGTGGCCAGGTCCTCTAGCTCTGGGCTTTTTAGCTGGGCCTGCCTGTGGTCCTGGGGCAATGTGAACCCACAGAATCCAGCCTGTCCTGCAGGAAGCTGGGAGAGCTTTGGGGGCACTCATGAGGAAATGTCTTTGAAAGGCACATAGATCTCCTTCCAGAATGTTCTCCAAAGCCTCTTCCAATTCATCTTCTGTCACCTCTTAGAATCGACACCCCACGATGAATGACTGGTCCATCCTTGCCTTGGATTGACTCCTGCAACTTGGGCCATTGACAAGAAGGTGGGATCTTGGAGGCTTCGGGGCTGTTCTCAAATGATTCTGCAGGAGGCTAGACCCATGGAGTCATCCAATCACGAACCTGTACCTTGCAATTCCATGCTTGAGCTTCAGGCTTTCTTCCTGTTTCCCTCCCCACACCTGCCCCAGGTATACCCCATCCCGTGTTTGCTTGGTGGCAGTAGCCATGACTGTGTTTTTGTACAGAGTGCTGGATAATCAGGCTGATGAGTAACTTTTCCAGTGTTTGATGATTTCCACATCAACTTTCCCAATAATCACAGGCCCTGTGAAAAAGCCAGCTCCGATGATTCTAAGGGCGGACAGACAGGATTTCTGTCTGCACTGACCCCAAGGATTTGGGGTAGACATTGGGGATTTTTTAATAAAGGACTTCCACCCCTTTCCTCATCCCTCACTGAGAGTCATGGAATCAGCTCTGAGTGAAGGCCTCAAGTTTAAGCCGCTAATTACTTCCTAATCATGCAGAACAAAAGCTTCATCCCTTAAAATACACCCGATAGCTAAACATAATCTTTGCTTTTCCCTGGTGTTGGTTAAGGAATCCAGATGTTATTGTAATAACCATTCCGTAAACAAACAGAACACCCGGCATAGGGCCTGGCTTCTCAGCGTTGGTTCAGCAGAAGGTCTCCCGGGGATGGGTTCTGATTTCTGCTCTGGTTCACAGCGGCCCTTGAAGGCAGAGCTAGGGCACAACCACACACTGATGGTGAGTCCAACACAGAACTTCCCAACTGTGAGCTGGAGTAAACACAGGATCTATCTGTAATCTGTGTCTGTGGGCTTCTTGGTAAATGGAGGGCAAGTTCTCTGTCCTGGAGGGTCTGGGAATAGGAGACCATGACTTGAGCAGATTAAAATAAGTTGAACATAAGCATATTAGATGCTACCATTGCATTTAGTTCTATCAATGTTAATAATGATAAAAATTATGGAATTGTTTTTGTCAACTTTTGATTTTATTTCTGGTATTTGAAACTATTCATATGTTGTAAATTTTTATATTGTTAAATTTATGTCTTATTTCACATTTTCTCATGTGCATATATTTAGATGGCTAATCAATCTCACCTTATGAGTATATAAATATTCTCCTATATTTTCTTTCAACATCTTCTTTTTTCTTTTTTCAGGTGAAGCCAGGAATTCACTTTGCTGTAAGAAATGGGTCTGCTTCCAGTTTATATTTTTCAAATGGCTATTCAGCTGTTTCATTTCTATATTATTGCTTATTAGAAATGACCACTGTATCATGCACGAAAATATCTACATAATTAGGACTATTCCTGTAACCCCTATTTCTGTTCCTTTGAACTCTCTTTTGATCCCTTTATCAAACCACATTTCTTTACTGAACTGTCACCATCTAATCCATTTTTAATATCTAGCAAGACAAGTTCCTCAATACCACTCTTTTAAAGAATTTTTCCGGCTGTTACGTTTATTCTTCCAGATAAATTTTAGAATCACTAATTTTTTTTGAGTTGGAGTCTCACTCTGTCACCCAGACTGGAGTGCAGTGGCCGCTCCCGGCCACCGCAGCCTTGACCTGCTGGCCTCCGGCGATCCTTCCACCTCAGCCTTCCAAGTAGCCGGAATTACAGGCATGTGCTACCACGCCCGGCTGATTTTTTGATTTATTGTAGCGATAAGGTCTCGCTGCCCAGGTGGATCTCGAACCCGCGGGCTCAGGCAATCCACTCACCTCAGCCTCCCAAAGGCGCGGGATTACAGGCTGAGCCACCAAGCCCGGCTAGAATCACTATTTTTTAAAAGGTAAAATATATCCCACATTGAAATCATATTGAATTCGTAGACTAATTTAGGAAAACATGTCTTTATTGTACTGAATTTTCTTATCCGATGAAAAAGACATGAATTTCCATTTATTAAAACCTTTTAAAATGATCTTCTCTTAGGCTTATTTTTGACTTTATGCATATTCTCCACGTTTATTGTTAAATTATTTTTAGATTTTTAGGGTAAATGGTTTTCTAAATTATGCTTTCTTACTTATAATTTGTACAAGATAGTCATTGATTGTTGTACATTATTTCTAACTGATCATATTAATATATTTTTTATTGTTTTAATAACCTATTTTTAGGATTTTTCTAGGGATACAACCTTATTATCTACAAGTTATGGTTGTTTTACCTCTTCCGATATTCATGACTGTTTTTATATTCCTGTCTAATTGCTTTGTCCAGCACTTCCAGAACAATGTTATACAATAGTAGTAATATTATACTACATGGTAGTTGTTTTGGTTTTGGAAGCTTCTAGTATTTTTACAATTAACTATGGTAATAATTTTTGGGTGAGGTGTCTATTTTTTAATATCTCATAAGGAGATATCAATCATTTCATTTTCAATATCAGAAGTAAATATTGCATTTTATCACATGTATTGATGGTTTATAAAAATAGATGATTGTATATTTCTTTTTCCTTGATCTTATTAATATTGTGAAGGTACTTTTTAAAAGTCTCCTAAATGGAACATCTCCAGGATTTTGTGAATCTGTGACTCATTATCATGGTGTGTTATTTGCTAGTACTTTTCCCAAATTCTCTGCATAAACGGTCTTTAATTTCCTTTTTTGTGGGCATCTGTGCCAGGCCCTGGCATTCAGTTTATCCTGGCTTTGGAAAAACCATCCAGCGACTCTTTTTCTTTCTCAAAGCACTGGAATAGTTTAAATAGTATAGGAATAATCAACTCCTTGAAGATTTGAGGAAATGAGGCCCTGGCAAGCTATCACTTATACCCCACTGTTGGGGGTGAAAATTGTTTCAGCCACTTTGGAAAGTCATTTTTTAATATCTAGTTAAATTGAAATGTTTATATCCTGTGATTCTACAACTCCACCTCTGTATCTGTACCCTAAGGAAACTATGTAATGCATGCACAAAGAACGGTATGTGTCAAACTTTCATTGTAGTGTTATTTGTGTTGGTTAACAAATTGGAAATGACTTAAATGTTCTTTGGTAGGGGACTGGATAAGGTAGTTTACTCAGTGGACTATTCTGAGGCAGATACAATGATTAAATTAGGTGTACCCATAACAACCTGGAAAATTCTCAAAAACCATATATGGGACAGGGTGGGGGGGGAGTACATGATGAGAAGAGAGTGGAAAAGAGCATGTTTATCATGAAACAATTTGTGTAAAAAATAACAGAAAATAATGTTGTATAGGATGGTTACACATGATTTTATGAGCGGAAGTGTTGCTAATATATGCACATATATCATCAAAAGTATGGAAGGGAAGGTTATTTGGTACCTTGAAGACTCAGGGCCTCTGCTGTGGAGGGAGGGAGAGGACAGAAATGGTGAAAGGGAAATGGGACTTCAAAGGTCTTGGTGGTATTTTACTCATTAAACAAAAAGGTCTTTTGTAAATATAGGGGAAACGTGACATCTTTTAAAGCTGGGAGGTGGGACGTGGGTATTTGTTTTATTAACCACACTTCATTTGTGGCCTTATCACATCCTCCACTGCCTTTATTAATTTCTATCTGGTTTCTCAGTTCAGGACTAGGGACGACTTTCAAAGTCACCTATTGTGTTTCCACCAACTCTGCTGTTTACCTTCTTTTTAAAATTGGAGATGGAGGCTGAATGTTGGCAGTTGTTATTCTTTGGGTACTCTGTGTCAGAAAACACAGGGTGTGGCACAGAGCAGGGGTTCAGTAAATGCCAGATGACATCTCCATCATCAACATTTTGACTTGATGCTCCTACCCGCCAAACCCTCTGCACCCTCACCTGGTGTGAAGTCAGTGCCCTTGGAGTGAGCCCTGTTGGCTTCCAGCTGTTCCCAGGCTGGAGTGGGAACAGCACCCTACTGAGAACTTGGGGCATAGGCCCTTGTGCTCCATGAGACCACTCTATGTGTCCCTTTGTGATGCCTTTGACTTGCAATGCTGATTCCCAGGTTACTCTTCAGGCCTGCCTGCTGGTTAGTGAAAATGAAAGGGCTATACCTTTTTTTACCTGAGACCTGCTGCTTACCTGATCTGCTGGTGGGCACCAGTCCAAACACATGGCTCCTCTTTCTCCCAGGAAGTCTATGGCCCAAACTCAGCCTCACACCTTCTCCTCTTACTTGTCCATGGTGAAAGTGGTTCACCTCCTCTGCATCCTTTCACTCTGATCCAATCCTGATTTTACCTGGTAGATTGCCATCATTTGTCATGATAGGTATGCTTGTCCCCCAATTTCAGGGGAAGCCAGATTGACTTGTCTATGTGTAGCTCTCCAGGTTAGTGGTTCTCAGTCTGGGGCTATTTTGCATCTCAGGGACATTCTGGTAGTCACACCTGGGCGTGGAGCCGGGAGGGTTGAGCACCTAGTGGTAGAGACCAGGATGCTACTCAACATTCTATAATATGCAGAACAGTCCTGTCCCCTGAACAAAGTGTGATCCTGCTCCAAATATAAATTGTGCTGAGGCTGAGGTACTGCTTTGGTCCCAATAAGCCAGTGCTACCACAGTTTGCCTTATTTTCCAAATGGCTGGACTTCGGAGAAATGGCTTGCATTTCAACTCTGCATGCAACTCTGTGTGGTAAGATTTACCAGGCACCAGACATCCCAGTATTGTGATATTATTGAGTAGACTTTCATTTGCTCTGTAACCATTTAAATGTGTACAGTAGAAAACATCTACTTGAAGTGAGAAGATGATTTGTCACTCTTTCATGCTTGCATTCATTCAACAACTATTTACAGGGCACCTACTAGTGCTGGTGCTTATTTAGGGCTCACAGTGCAGCAGGAACACAGGAAACAAACACACACATGCATGAAGATAACTGTGCATGGTAGAAAGAAAATGAAAGCATTCAGGTGGTTACCTGTGTAGATGTTGTCTTAGTGTCCTGTGGCTGTGGTAACCACAGTGTGGTATCTTTACAACACCAGAAACTGATTCTTTCCCAATCTGGAGGTGAGAAGTTCAACATAATCCTGGTGTTGGTGGGGTTGCACTGTTTCTGGGAGCCTTGAGGGTGGACCTTCTTTGTCCTTTCTGGCTTCTGGCTGCTCTGGCCAGTTCTTGGTGTATGACCACGTCACACCAATCTCTGCCTCTGCTTCCACACTGCCTTCTCCTCTGTGTCTGTGTCTTCTTCTCTCTTGTAAGGACACTTGTGATTGGATTTAGGACCCACATCCATCCAGAATGATCTCATCTCAAGATCCTTAATTGCATCTGCAAAGGCCAGACTCCCCTTTCCAAGTAAGACCACATGCACAGGACTGGGGATTGGGATGTGCTTGTATCTTTGAGTGGCACTGTTCTAACCATTACATATCTGCAAAACTTTCCCTGGAAGCCCCAGTTGAGTTCATTTTTTTTTCTCTTTAAGCATTAAAAGGAGATGCTTGGATTAGACTGAGTGGGATTCATGCACCTTCCCTAAGCACACTGTTGCTCAAGCACAGAGTCCTCAGTCCCAGGAAGAAGGTAGGCAACTGGCAGGGTCTGCCCATATGCTCCCTGCTCTGCATTTGTTTTGCCCAAAATGGCAGTTCTGAAGCTTGAGCAGGAGTCTGCATCACCTGGAGGACTTGTGTGAATGTGCACCCCTTGATTTCTGAACTGGCCCAGTTTTCCACCAAGCCAGATGCTCAGAGAACAGGGCTTGAGAGACTCACATTCCTGCAGTGAGATGCACCTGCTGCCTATGGATGGCTCCTCTTCCTTATTCTCCCCAGTTTCTCTTTTCCCACACATGGTTACACCATGTTGCTGGATGCCTCATCCCACCACCTACTGCCTGTTGACTAGCTTCTCTTCCTCGCCCTTCCCGTTTTCCTTCTGGGCTCTATAAACCCTTAACTTCAGGGGGAGGAAAATAAATTTGAGACTTGGCTCCTGTTTCTCTGGTTGGGTCCGTCTTCTTCCCTGGCAATATACAATGTGCACTTCTAACCAGTTCCCAGGTGAGGCTGCGGTTGCTGATCCAGGCCCACACTTTGAGAACTGTTGCTCTAAAACATTCTTACTGCTCGTGGCTTCTTACCCTGGCCTTCCTGTGAGGCTCACATTTGCCCGAAGCTTCCCGCTGACTCCAACCCATGGGCTGTGCCCTCCTCTTTCTCCTGTGGCATTTACTGTGGGAAACTTCCCTTCAGTCCCACACAGAGTCTATGCCCTGCAGGCACAGACAGTGTCTCCATTTCCCTAGCATCACGTGTCCACGTGGACAGCACTTGTTAAGTGTGTGTTGAGTGAATGAATGAGATTCACAAAGTCTTTTTTCTCTGAGGAGTGCCTGAGCACTATGGGGTCTTATGCTGTGGTGGGTCTGGACTTGAGGCTGTCTGGGTTCCACTGATGTCTGAACAGTGTGACTCTGGTTCAATCACTTCTGGGAGCCTCAGTTTCCTCAGTTTCCTCCTCTGTAAATGGGTGTAATCATGGTATTCCCCTACTCTTAGAAGTATCAAATGTCATAAAGCCATATAAAATGAGCATTGTACATCTTAAGTGACCCATAAAAGTAATTATTAATATCATTTGGGGATGGGGGTGTCCTTTAGTTTTCTCTTGTTAGGACAAGGCCAGTTGGTCTCACAAGCTCCCTCTTGCCATGACTTGGTTATCCCTGTTAGAACTGGGGGCAAGGGCTGCCTCAGCGGGTGCAGTGCTGAGAGTCTGAGGCTGAGTCACCCACAGAGAAGCCTGGTATGGCTTCCCAGAACTCCAGTGTCCTCCATAGTCAGTAATGTCAGCTTTTGCAAACTCTTAAGACAGATGCAGTTATGTTCCAGAGGACAGTACAAATACTCATGAATGCGAATTTCTTTTTTTTTAAGCAGGATTCATTGAGAGGACAGAAAAGCTCCACAGTGGGAGGGAACCCTAGGGGTTTACCCATGAATGTGAATTTCTAAGGCGAGGTTAAATCTGAGCAGGTTCCCAGGCCACAGCCCCACCCTTGCCTGCCCCATGACCTCTCCCATGGCACCTGTGCCAGGTTGCAGGCTGGGTGAGGGGCTCAGGCCTTACAGACCCGGATGGATCCTTACACAAATGGCCTCACAAGTCCTGTGCCCCAAGGCTGTGTTTTAAACCAGTGTAGGCCCTGTGGCAGGACTGACACCTGGCAGCGAAGGTGCCAAAACAGGCTAACCTTCACTTTCCTGGTCTCTTGCACTAGAACAGGGCCAGTCGGTTTTGTCTGCTCCTTCCAGTGGTTATTTGGTTTAATCAGACACTTGCATGGGAGAGCTGTCTGCCTGCCATGATTATATATGCATTGCCCCTACCCCACCTCATGCACACTCCCCAAGTCACATTCATCCAATTTCATTACATTTCAGATGAACAACATAGAAATAGGTAATGCAATCACCGTGGACCTGTGTCTGGAGAATATCTTGTCTGAGCACAGCAGCTAGCTCACCTCCACTTGGCTGTGTCCTTGCTGCCACAAGTGTGGTCTTGGGTCCTGTTGTGGGGGAGCACAAGGGCCTGACCTCCTCCTTCAGTGGGTTTGAATCTCGTCTCAGAGCTCTGAGCCTCCCAGCTGCCCTCCCATTTTCACTGTCCTCTGGCACATGGGGTAACTGATAAGAATCAGGGGTGGGTTCACGCTCTAAGCACAGTCTCTAAAAGTGGTGGTTTCTCAGCTCTTTGGAGGCCAGCATGATTGCTTCTGGAGTGTCCACCAAAGGTCAATGTTTCTCGCCCTGGGCACTCCTAATATTGTAGACAGGTCATTCTCTGTTGGGGGGCTGTCCTGTGTTTTGTAGGGTGTTTAGCAGTGTCCTCAGCCACCAGATGCCAGAAGCACTTCCTCCCAGATGTGACAATCAGAATTGTTTCTAGTCAAGGCCAAATGTTCCTTGGAAGTCAAAATCATCCCTTGTTGAGACCCATTCAGAGACAGCAAGGTGAAGACGAGGATCAGACTGTCAGTGCTTGACCTGAGAATCAATGGCTGACCAGGAGACGCCATAAGACTTGAGGTGAAATGTTGAGTCTTGAAGGCCTTGCCACCCACCAAGGCGTGAGTTCTGTCCACTGACTCTGTGTTGCTCAGATGAGTCTTAACAACTAAGAAGGCAGGCAGCCAGCAGGACGTGCCCCCACAAACTCCTCCCTGTTTCCAGACATGTCAAACTCTGTACTCTCTGTATTTGTTTTTCCTAAGACAGCGGTTGTGAAACTTGAGTGGGCATTGGAAGATGCCGAGAGAACTTGCTAAGGTGTGCACCCCTAGAGCTTCAAAACCAGTCTGGTTTTCCACCAAGCTGAATGCCCACAGAGCAGAGCTTGAGAGACTTAGGTTGATGCAATGAGGCGCACCTGCTGCCCTGGGTGTCTCCTCTTTCCTCCCTCTTCCTGTTTTCTCATGTGTGCTCTGCCTTCTCAACCAGCCTCCCCTGGGCCTCTGAGGTGGCTCCTCTCCTCGTTGCTGGTCCCTGAACATGGGTCCTCCCGGCCAGGGGCCCTGACTGCAGGGACAATGCTATCCTCGTTTATTCTCTTGCTTTCCCCTCAAAGTCTCACCGCTCTTTTGGGGACTCTGGGCCTTGGCTCCCTTTAAGTCAGGTGCTGGGCCTGACTTAAAGGGAGCCTTTAATGCATCTCTCTTCTGCTGACTGGAAGCTCCAGTATCATTTTCCTCTTTTTACTAGATTATCTTTCTTGAGGTATGTAAATAATAAGATAAAACATATGTGATGCCCAGGCTGTCAGCCATGATGACGGGCACTGCCCTCTTTGAAAGGTTGAGCAGGTGAGGGGTGTTTCGTTCTGAAGCCATAATGGTCTGAATTATGGTCAGAATTATCATTTATAGATCAAGTGAATTAATCTGTTCTAATTTGCTCATGCCTTTAGGTCTCCAGCAGCACTTGCAGAATATCCCCATTCGAACAACAAAATTGAGAACAAGAAAGGGTGACCTTATGAATTCTGTGAAGACCTGGCCCGGAAGGTGGCTTGGAAGACAGCCCCCTCATTATGCAGCCACTGCAAACAGCCCAAAGGTATAATTGGCACATTTGACTGCATGCTTCTTGGCCCTTTACATATCTCTTCTGATGTGTTAGAATTAGCTTCTTCCTAAGCCACAAAAAGAGAAAGGAGTGTCCTTTTTAAACAAATGTGTAGAAAAAGTGCCTATGTGTGTGGATCCATAAAAAGCAGTCCCATCTGAGGTGAAGGGTGTACACATGGTGACCTTTTAAGGCGGCAACCAGATTTAAGATGTTAGAATTCTATCCTTTTGATTGAAAATTTAAAAAAGACTTTCTTGACACTTCAGAGCTGTGGTAGCACAAGGGGAACTGGAGAGAAGGAAGAGGCTGAATGGGAGAGACCAGATATGAAATGGCCGCTGGGTCTAGGTTTGAGCTGAGTGTTGTGATAGAAGGAAGGAGTGCATGGCTTATGGCACACAGAGAAGACACTGTTTGATTTAACTCAGTTCCCCCAGGTGAGGCATGTTGTGCTGACTTTTGTGAATAGGGGCAAGTCACGTGGGAAGATCCCTGGGTCCTTAATATGCTTCCCTGCTTCGTCTGTGTCACTGCAGAGGGACCTGGGTTCAATCTCAGTGGTTAAGCAGCTGCCCAGGGCCCCCAGGGTACAAGGGAGGGAGCAGGGGTTTGAACCTGTGTCTATCTAACCCAAGGGCCAAGCTCATTAAATTTTTCTGGTATTGTGAGATCAAGGGAAGATCTATCTTGCTTGGTTTTCTTCCTTAATCAAACAAAAGTCCCCTAAGACCTAGGGAATGCATCTGAGACAATGACAATAAATTCAAATAAAGTCCCGTGGGAATAGTCCTGGTCTTGAACTTCACTCAGTGTTATTGGTGGTGGAGGTGCTCACAGTTTTCACCTGTGGACACGAGCTCCTACCCTGACAGCCTGCTGCAGAGAGCTCTGACCCAGAGGATCCAGGAGGTATGGCTTCTGGAGCAGGGGGACTGGGCAAGGAGAGCACAGAGAGGTATGAGGCCACTGTTCTGGGGCACCTGGTGGAAGGTGGTGCTGAGAAGTGTTGCAAAGGACACACTTATATGACTTAATTAATACTTCAAGAGTGAGCTCTATGCCCCCAAGCAGAGAACAGAGAAGAGAAGCAACAATTAGTGCTTTTTTTTTTAAATCACATATCATGGGACAAGCGTCAAAGAGACAGGTATCATTGTGGTTAAGAATATGGATCTACAGTTTTAAAATAAAATAAGGTATTTAAAAAAAGAACACTAATCTTACAGTTAATCCAATCAATATCACATGCCAGATTAGCCAATTCTTGGGCAAGTTACTCTACCTTTCCAAGCCTTGGCTCACTCATCTGTAGAGTGGGGATGACTGTAAGCAGAGCCATTCCCTGGCCACTAGTAGATAGAAGATGGAGAGCTGGCATTTGTGAACTTAGAGTCTGTGGTGGTGCTGTCTCTCCTCAGTTCTGTACCTCCCTTGCTGTTGAGCTGTGTTTGGTCACGTTACTTACCTGCACTAAGTTTCCTCACCTGGAAAAAAATTAAAGATAAAAAAGGAAGGGGCAGGGAATCACCTCCCAGGTTTGGCAGGGAAACAGAGATGGTGGAAAGGAAATGTCATTGCAAATTGTAAAGTACTGTGGACATAGATGCAGGAATGCCAGTGATATGCGATGGACAGAGGGAGGGCTGTTGTCAGACCCTTCCTCGCCTGACCCTCCAACCACTACGATGACCTTGCTCTTACCAGCCCCTTTCTTTCCCTCTCATGACTTGCGAGAGAGAGAGGAAGAGTCAGGACACACTGGAAATAGAATGGAGGGTTTCTTGCTGGCTGGGATAGTGTCCAGGCCCTCCTTTGTTACATAGAATCTGGGTCGCAGGTAACACAAAAGAAACTTGAAGAGGCTGCCATGGTCAAACAATCAACATATAGAAGGGGCATGGGGGAGGTGGAGGGGAAGAGAGGATCACATTGAATATCAGAAGGTGGACTTGAGGGTTTGGCAGGTGAGTCATCTGGATGATATGAGGAAATTGGGGAGGAAAAGGAATCTGGAGAAATGATGCTTTGGGTAATTAAGGATTCCCACTAATGTTTGTGGAGAGAGGTGAGAACAGACTATAATTGATTTCTCATCATTTTCAGTTGTTGAAATGTATCTCTGTGAATGTTATTCCAAGAAAAGACTGGGCCATGGGGGGCACTGATGTGTAGTAGACCATATTGCAAAGGTGTTTTGAGCATCATCTGGGGAATGACTACTTCACCATGGGAGCAGACAGTGTTTTATAGTTCACAGAGTGTTTTACAATTGTTTTCTCCTATGAGTCTGTCCCAAGTCATCTGGAAAAGATTGACATGGATTTTTATAATGTCTGTGTCTTAGGGTTCGCATTTCCTGCTTACTATTAGAGAAGAGCTCTGGGTTCTCAGTCATGAACGCTAACTTCAGTCATTCAATAAACATTAAGCTTTATCATTGCAGCAATCATTTTATTTATTTTGTAGAAAATGCACATATTCTTTCTGTGCCTTGTACTGTGTCATATACTGTGTTGAGCTGTGGTGGCACAGCAGACATGGCCAAGCACAGCTTCCAGAGGAAGTGATGTGGAAGAAGCTTCCAGAAGGATGACAGATATTAGTTATGAGAACAGTCAGAAGGTGGGGGGAGAGAGGTATGCAAGGCAGAAAGCACCTAGTATGTCAAACCTGGCTGGGAAACACAGAGTCTATGAAGAACTTTTCACTTATACTGTCTTATCATCTAATTTCATTTCAAGTCCCACATCTTAATTGATATAAATGGCATAGACTCCCACCTATCTGCAAAAAATAGCAAATAATTACATTTTATAAATAAAATGCACTAAGCAGCAACTTTCTGTTTTAACTTATTCATTTTAACCTAATTTTCCCAAGTGTGTCATTGACTTTTGAATTTTTAATCTTTTATGTGGAATTCATGTTAAGATATACCAGAGGACAGAAATTCGATATTGCTCTATTTTTACCAAATATTAGTGATTTTTCAAATAAAGTATTAGAAACACATAAATAGACAAAGTAATTTACTGGACTATCTCCATATTAAGTTTATTCTTTCTTCAGTTGTATGATATGTATACGACAGTCAACATCAAACTTCCTTTAGAATACCCCAAGATTATTATAGAAAATTGAGGTGAAGGATGATTAAATGATATATCCATGGTCCCCCTGCTAATAAGAGAGTAATTAAATGATTTGTCCTTGTCCTCTGGTTTAAAAAGGATCAAATTGGGGTCAGAAGTCAGCTTTACTGACTGAAACTGACCCCTATAAGATTGCATATGGAGACTGCGACAAGGGACTCTTATATTTTAGAGTCTAAGGACCTCTTCTCTCTAATCCTAAGATCGGCCTGTTTCCTTGTATTCAAGTTGGGAGGGGTGTTTGTACAGAGGGACCCTTGGAGAACTGTTACATTATGCAAACTTGATTATCCTGTCTGACATTATTGATGTCAGCAGCCATTGTGAAATGAAGTTTGGGAGATGGCGTGTGGAAGGTGGCACTTGTAATTTTTAATAATCATCCTCTTTTACTTCTTGGGGGGAGGCAGTGGGGGAGAAGCAGAGCTTCAGGGTTGTGGACACTTTAATGGAATCTGTCTGTCACAATAAGGAAGTAGAAACAGTTTTTTAGCATTCCACAGGCAAGATCACAGGGCTTGAACTACGGGTTTTCAGTGAATAGACATGCTGCAACTTAAAGGCAGATGGAGAATGACTGCAGGGTCAATAAGACTGGGACCCCTGAGGCAGGGACAATGTTTATTCATCTCTGAAACCCTAGCGACCTTCACAGGGCTAGGCACTCAGCAGGCACTGGCATGGTGAGCTCTGATTCCAAACAGATTCAATAAAGACCTCTGTGTAGAATTTTGGCATCTCATGCATTGTGTTGACCACCCCTCCATCTTCAAAATCCCCATATCCAGTTTCCCCTTTGGATGCCAAATGACCTGTGCAGAACAGACAATGTCCCCTTCAAGGACGTTTTCTCTTATGCAAATCCCAAGTGCCACTACCATCTACCCAGCCTCCCAAATAGGTGTAACACCTTGTCACCCATTTTATGAGGAGGACCCCTGCAAAGAAACCCTGAAATTATCTTTTTGGAGGTTGGGGCCCTTGTTGTACTCTCAGAATTTGTTTCTCCAGATCAAACAGTCAACCAAAGATTTTATCTGGAAGTTTTGAGAAGGTTGCGTCACGAGTTGTGGAAGAAACATCCTGAGTTGTGGCAAACAGGTGATTGGTTCTCCCATCATGACAATGTACTTGCCCACACCATGCTGTGTATTCTGTACTTTTTGACCCAAAACAGTATGACCCCATGCCTCATCCTCCCTATCACCTGATCTTACCCCAAGCGTCTTTTTTTAAATTTCCCCAGATGAAAAAGTCATCAAAAGGAATTTTTTGCTGATGTGGAAAAGGTGAAACCAAAAACAGCAGAAGCACTGAAAGGCATCAAAATTGACGAATTCAAAAACTGTTTTGAGCAATGGAAAAAGCATCTCTATAGGTATATTACATCAAAGTCCTTGGAAGGGAACTGAAGTTTAAGCACGTGAGAATAATACACAATTTTTTATAAATAAATTCCAGGCTTGGGGGACATCCTCCCTCATAAATTTCATTCTTCTTTGCCCCACATAACAAATCACTCACCACATCCTGCCTCCTCTCTGTCCTCACTATCTTCAGAATCCACCCTCTTCTCCCCATCACTACCATTCCTTCCGTGGATCATGCCAGTATCATTTCTTTTACCCACAGCTGCAACAGTCTCACTCCCCATTGCCCCATTCTCCATGTTGTAGCCAGCACGACACCTAGTCAACCTCAACTTAAATATCCATGGCTCCTGAAGCAGTCAAGTTTCTCACATGATCCAAGGCCTTTCATAGTCTGATCCTAAGCACTTCTTCGTCCTTGTCTCCCACTCTGCTTCCTGCCTCTCTCTTCTTCTAGTTCCTCCACTGTGCCATGTCTCCCTGCAACCACCCTTTGTACCTGCTGTTCCTTCTGCCAAGAACATCCTTCCTTGCTTTCTCGTTTATCCACCTCTTGCATATCTGCCAGGTCTCAGTCTCCAGTTCTCCAGTGGGGACTTCCCTGAATAATAAATAATATATGCAAACATTCATAAAGCTCTTGTGATATGCAAGGTACTTGTCTTTACATATATTAACCCATTTGATAGAATAATCCTGTGACATAGATAACATATGCACTACAGTTTGCAGATGGGGAAACTGAGGTACTAAGCTGAAAATAACTTGTCCAAGTTTACATAATAAGTAAAAGAGCCAGGATCCTCATGCAGGGATCTTGGTTCCCCAGTCTGTGTTTTAATCACTGCAGCATATACCCATGTAGCATATACCCAATGACGACAGACATTGCTGGGGGTGCACTGACTGGTATCCCCTATAGCCTGGAGTTCACATTCACTGTACTCCCAATGCTTATGTGGTATTCATCTCCCCTCTATATTTAAAGCATCACATGGCTTGGTCTATGTTTGTCTTGTTACTAGTATGTTCCCAGTGCCTGCACAATGTCTAGCACATTGTAGGCACTCATGAAACTGTTTTCTGGATGCATGAGTGCATGAGTAAAAATCCTCCCTCACCACATTGACTGTTGAAGTCATTCTTGTCCCCCAGTCAGGGGCAGAGCAAAAGTGTCCACAAGTGGAGGTGAGAGTCCCTGTACAAGGTGTTGACCCACAGTCACGGTGTACTGGAGAACTGTACCTCTTTGTTGATCTCTCTCCCACTGCAAGAGGGCAGCTGAGCTGTCATTTTGAAGGTCTAGGCCTCTGTGTCTAGCAAAAGGAGCTGGCAATCTGCTTTTTTCAAAAGCAAAACATTGCCAAGCACCTTGGGGAAGTCCCTTCAGACTTGCTGGAAGAAGAAAGCTAAAGCTACCACCCACCTGGCAGTGGGCGTCTTCAGTCATGGAGCATGGGGACCAGGCAGTGTCCATCCATGATATGCAGCTGCAGCATGCTGGCTGGGGGATTGCTGGGGGATTGCTGTCGGTGGCTGAGGATGTGGCCTGGAGATCAGCTGGTTGGGTTCTCTGGTTCATTCTGTAGCAGGTGGATAGCAGCAAGGGGCTGAACCCTTTTCCTGGAGCTGAATGACAGCCAAGGTCAGGGCACCAGCATATAGAGCAGCAGCCTGGGACTAAGATGGCCTCACCCCTACCAGCCATCAGGTTTATGGACTCAGGCCCTTAAGGCCCCGGTTGAATCTGCTGTGCCCTGTGGGGGATTATTAGCAGATTATCTTGGGCTTAAAGACAATAAGAAATGTAGTGTATCTTTCTTCCTAGTTCTGTGAATGGAAACACTCCAGTTGTGCTTGTGGGCCCACCTCAAATGCCATCCCAGACTCATGAAGTCTGGGGTGCTGACCATGCAAGAAGGCGGGCTGGGGGCGAGGGTGATGGATGGGTCTCAGGCATGGGGCTGCCATTCCTACAGGAAGTGTCAGTGAAAGCTGCTCTTGATGTTTAGTGTAGTTCCAGGGATGGCCACAAGCAGGAAAAGCTCCAGGCCTGTCCCTGTCCCTTTCCTCTACCTCCTGCCTCTCCCCCATTCAGGGCACATTTTGAAGTCTGGTGTCAGGGACTTTGGAAGTGCACCCTTCAGATCCATCTGGCTGCTTGTGTCTTGTGCTCTGATCTACAGAGGTTAACCTTGCTGGGCGAGTAGTTACAGCCTTTCCAGGGCAGGGAGGGCTTGATGGTGAGGGGGAGGCAAAGAAGGATGTCCGGGAGGGGCCATGGGGAAGCACACGGATATTTGGGGTATCATCCTGTTGCCATGATCATGCTTAATGTGTTGATTAAGAAGCAGCCCAGTGATACTCGCTTCTCCTGTGGGCAACTCCTCTCTGTACAAAGGGGAAGGGTCCATCGTGAGGGCTTTTGCTCAAAAGGGATCATCCTTAGGGAGACACAATGCTGCAGCCAGCTGTGGGACAGCCCCAGTGAAGATGAGTGAATGGGAGGTGAAGCAGGAGAGAAAAAAATTCAGCCAAGCTAAGTGTGGCTTTGATAATTAATAACAGTGGACAAAGCAGACGTGATGGTGGGAAAATTTAATTAGGACATGCAACTTATCTGTGTAATTGAATGCCTGCAGGTAATGATGATGCATTTTCACGGTACCCAACCCCCAACTCAGGGCTTGTTTTAACTCATATAATGGAATCAGTTATGAACAACTGGGAAGTGGGACTGTCATTTCTGCTGTCCTGATGGTCACTTCTGTAGCCCAGTGGGTAGCCTATGGCAAGGGTGTGGTACCTCGTAGGTGTTCAATTGATATTTGTGGACTTATTTAGTGGACTTTTATGATAAGAGTAAATAAATTAGGGCACACCTGGTTTTTAGGACTTGCTGGATGACTGCATATTTCACTCAAGAATGAGTCTGCTCATATTAATAGTGGCTCTTTGTTGAGGGCTTCTGCCCTTGAGGGTGCCAAGCTAAGAGCTGACATCAATTATCTCATGCCATCTTCACAACAGTGCAGTGAGTATCCTGTGCCCATTTCACCCCTGGGCAAGCTGAGGCCTGAGGCTATTTAATGACTTGCTCCTGTTCACTTGATTATGGCTCCTGTCTCAGTTCCGTCACTTCCTGAACTGTGTGTATCATGAGCCTGGGATTTGAGCAGGTGGTGAGGTTCAAAATGATGCAGAAAGGACCACTAGACTGGAGCAACCTCACTATTTTGACAAAAATTAGGCTCCAGACAATGAGGAAGTGCCCATAAAAGGCATAGGCTATTATTCTTAATGTGAATGTACTTAACCCATCTCTAATATTTGTTGTGTGGAGAATAATGCCTATTTACCGTGGGAAGCATTTTACTTACATTTTTAATTTACTTCTCACAAAAGGTGCATGACTACCATCTTTATTCCCAGTTCACAGATGAGAAAATGGAACCTCAGTCAGGTGAGTCACTCAAGGTCATTCCAGGAAGAAGCTGGGGATCCAGTACATCAACCCTAACCCCAAAGCCTCTTCCCCCAGTCTGCCAGCTTTTCTTGGGGGGTTTAAGAGATTCTCCTCTGCTTCTGATAGAGACATGAGCTTTTCTGAATCTGTAAAGATTGATAGTTCTGCTAACATGTGTTCAGTCTTTATCAAAGACGTAAGAGCTGTCTGGTTCAAGTGGGCCCTCCCCCACTGCTGGGCGCCTGTGGAGCTCCTTGGCCTCTGGGATCCCACCCATCCCATGAGGGTCACTTTGGGTGGTGAACTCCTTGGGAGCTGCTTTAGCAGAACCTGAGGTGACAGCCCTGGAGTCTCAAGAGGAACACAGGGTCTGGAAGTGAGGTCTGGACTGTGGGTCCCATTCCTCATTGGCTGTCAAACTCTTGTTGATGAAAGGTCATTTCAACCAGACCTTCTTTTGACATTTTAAAATGGAAGTCCAAGGGCAGCGCTCTGCTCCCTCTGCCAGGCTCTGGAAGTGGGTGCACATAGTGGTTTTGAGCAGAGAGTGTAGGGTCTGATAGAGCCAAATTACCTCCTGACTCCCTGGCTTATAACTGAGGAAATCCCCTCCCCATCCCAGGACCATCTCAGATTCTTTCACTGCAAATTGGTCTCATAGGATCAACACAGCCATGCACCTGTGCCCTTAATACAGAGTCTGGCACCCACAGGTGCTCCATGAACAGCAGCAGTTATTGTTATTATGACAGTTACTATTATTGACAATTTGCTGTTCTTTAGACAATTTTCTTTTCCCCCTTTGGCCCCAGGTGACTTTGGTCCACCAACTGCCCTTCAGCAAGTACTGTCCAGGGATTCAGAAGTGGCAGGCAGCCCTCATTCTCCTAAGCTCCCATTCTATCACCTTTTAATGGGAGAGAAAGTGAAATTACAACCTTGGTATCTGCTTACTTGGGAGGCTGGGAACAGCCCAACCCTTTGTATCATGTACTGTAGCTGCATTAAACAGTCCCAAGAGCAAAGGGACAGATCGCAAATCAGATCATTTATTGCTGCTGCTGGCTCAGCAGGGAGAAAATTCTCCAGTGGAGAGAGGTGGAGGTTCCGGCTGTGAGTGTAACATTTTGGTCTCAAGGCTCCCAAGGATTAGAGTGGGCATGCCGGCATACTGGCTTATGAGAACACTAATGATGGCTGACTCAGTCTCTCTCTCTCTCTCTCTCTCTCTGTTGTATCTAGATATGTCCTCCTCATCAATTTACCAGGGCATGAGATAGGGAGGCTGTCTGACCAATAGTCAGACAAAGGTAATTGAAGTTTATGAAAAGGCCCCAGGCCTCCTGCATTTCTGTGACCTTCATGGCTCTCCTAGTTTGCTTTAGGAAGGAGATATTTTAGGGGAAGCAAGACTGTTCTCCAAGCTCCAGGGGGCTAACCTCAGGAGGTCCCTTGCTTTATTCTGTCAGGTGGGATCTGGCCTTGAGTCACAGATAGATCTTAGAGCCTTAATGGACCAAGCCTGTTCTGTTCATCAAAGTCTCCCAGCATGGGGCTTCAGACAATACATGATATGCTTGCAATTGAAGGTATTTACTAGTTAATTCTTGTGAGCCTTTGTTGAGCAAGTGATATATTCAGAACTCAGAAAACTTTGTAGGTCCCTTTATCCTCCCCTTCTTGTGTTTCTTGTTTTATTTATTATATCTATGTACATCACAAACTCACCGGAAGTTATCATTGTTACTTTCCAACACATATTTTTGAAAACTTAGGTGGAGGGTAGTCTATTATACTTACTCAGGGAGTTACCGTTTCTGTTGCTTTTCCTTCATTCTCCATTCTTCAGGTTCCTTTCTTTTTGAAGAACTTTCTTTAGCATTTCTTGATGTGCATATCTGCTGGCAATACATTCTCTTAGTTTTCCTTCGTGTGAAAATGTCTTTATTTTGCCTTTGTATATGTTCCATGGATACATTCTGGCTTGACGGTCCTTTCTTTTCAGCTTTTTAAACATGATGTGCACCTCCTCCTGGCCTCCGTGTTTTGTGATGAGAAAGTTGAAGTCTTTCAGACCATGTTCCTCTACAGGTTAAATGAACTGTTTTCCACTGTCTGTTCCAGGATTTTTTTTTTAACATTCCGTTTTTGACTAGTTTGGTTATAAGGTGTCTGGGTATGGATTCTTTGAGCTTATCCCATTTGGGACTTGTTGAGCTTTATAAATCTGTAGGCTTATATTTTTGCCAAATTTGGGAAGTGTTCAGTCATTATTTTGTCACATAAGTTTTCAGCCCCAGGTGGGACATGGCGGCTTATGCCTGTAATCCCAGCACTTAAGGAGACCAAGGTGGGAGGATTGCTTGGATAACTAGGCTGGATAGCATAACAAGACTTTGTTTCTACAAAAGAATAAAATACTGGCCAGGTGTGGTGACACATGTCTATAGTCCCAGCTACTCAGGAGGCTGAGGCAGATGAATTGCCTGAGCCTAGGAGGTCGAAGCTTTGATGAGCAATGATCATGCCACTGCACAACAGCCTGGGTGACAGAGTGAGACCTGGACTTAGGGAAAAAAAATTTTTTCAGTCGTGCACTCTTTCTCCTTTTCTGAAACTTCAGGGATATGTGTTAGAACTTTTGCTGTTGTCTCACGGGTCTTGAGGCTTTGTGCATTTTTTAAAACTGGTTTTTACTCTCTGTTATTCAGATTGAATAATTTCTATTTGTCTTCAAGTTCACTGAATTTTTTTTCCTGTCATTTCCATTTTGCTTTGGAGTCTCTCTAGTGAGTTTGTTTCGAGTTGTTATATTTTTTAAACTCTAATAGCTCTATTGTTTTTTTGACATATTCTATTTACTTTTTTCTCTTTTAATTTTTATTTTAAAATTGTGGGGTACAATTTGGGCCTAGGTATACAAATATTCATTGTGAAGGTACCCTTATTGATGAGGTGTGCCCCCCCCTCCCCAGGCAGATATGGACTACTGTCAATCCCACTTCCCCACCCCCACCCCACCCCCGCAGTTTCCTGACACTTTTAATTCTTTTCTTATAGTAATATGGTAGTGGTTCAAGGTTCACTTATGAATGAGAACATGTGATACTCAGTTCTTTTTTTGTGTGAGAGATCGCTCAGTATTTTAAACTCTAATTCTATCCAGGTTGCTGCGAATTTCATAATTTTGTTCTTCTTTATAGCTGCGTAATATTCCATTGTACATGGAATGTGTACATATATGTACCACATTTTAAAAATCCAGTCCTCTTTAGAGGGGCAGCATGGTTGGTTCCATGTTCTTGCTAGTGTGAACAATGCTGCAATAAACATACATGTGCAGGTATCTTTTTCACAGAGTGACCTGAGTTCTTCTAGGTATATTCCCAGTAGGGGGATTGCGGGGTCATATGGAAGGTCGATTTTTAGAACTTTTAAGAATCACCACACTGATTTCCACAGAAGTTGTACTAGTTTACACTCCCACCAACAGTATAGAGGTGTTCCCTTTTCACCACATCCTCTTCAGCATCTGTTATTTTTAGAGTTATTGATGATGGCCATTCTGACTGGAGTTAGGTGGTATGTCAGTGTAGTTTTAATTTGCATCTCCTTGATGACTAGTGAGGCTGAACATTTTCATGTATCTGTTGGCTGTTCATATCTTCTTTTGAGAAATTTCTATTCATATCTTTAGCCCACTTTGTAATGGGGCTGTTTGTTTTTTTCTTTTCAGCACATTTGAGTTCCTTGTAGATCCTTGATGTTAGGCCTTTGTCAGACATGGAGTTGGCAAATATTTTTTCCCGGTCTGTGGGCTGTCTCTCTGCTCTCTTGATGGTTTCTTTGGCTTTGCAGAAACTTGTCAGTTTAATGAGGTCCCACTTGTCTATCTCATCTCTTATGGCCTGGGCACTTTGGGTTTTGATCAGGAATTGTTTGCCAGTTC
Source organism: Carlito syrichta (assembly GCF_000164805.1). NCBI lineage: Eukaryota > Metazoa > Chordata > Mammalia > Primates > Tarsiidae > Carlito > Carlito syrichta. The sequence continues at coordinate 172,303 of NW_007233071.1, forward strand.
CAACTTCCATAAGAGTGTCTCCTGCATTTTCTAAGGTTCTTACAGTTAGAGGTTTTATATTTAGGTCTGTGATCCATTTAAAGTTAATTTTTGTGTATGGGGATAGGTAGGGGTCCTGTTTCAATCTTCTGCATGTGGTCAGCCAGTTTTCCCAGCACCATTTACTGAATAGGTTCTCCTTTTCCCAGTAGTGGGTGGTAGAGGTTTTGTCAAAGATGAGTTGGTTGAAAAATTGAGGTTTTGCTTCTGGAATCTCAATTCTATTCAATTGGTCTGTATGCCTGTTCTTGTACCAATACCAGGCTGTTTGGATTATTGTAGCTTTATAATATAGTTTATAATCTGGGAGTGTGATAGCTCCAGCTTTTCTTTTTTTTTTTTAAACTGAGGATTGTTTTGACTATTCTTGGTCATTTATGTTTCCATATGAATTCCTGTATTGTTTTTTCTTGGTCTGAGAACAATGTTGCTGGTAATTTGATGGGTATTGCATTAAATCTGTAGATTGCCTTAGGTAAAATGGGCATCTTAACAATGTTGATTCTTCCAATCCATGAGCATGAAATATTTTTCCACTTGTTTGTGTCATCTTTGATGAGAGTTTTGTAGTTTCCATTGTAAAGGTCTTTTATGTCTCTGGTTAGGAAGATGCCAAGGTATTTCATTTTTTTGGTGGCTATTCAAAATGGAATTGTGCTTTTTATTTGGGTTTCTGTTTGTTTATTATTGGTGTATAGAAATGCGATTGTCTTTTGTACATTTATTTTATACCCTGAGACTTTGCCAAAGTCCTTTATCAGTGCAAGGAGGTTTTTGGCAGATTCTCTTGGGTTTTCAAGGTATGCAATCATATCATCTGCAAAGAATAACTTGACTTCCTCTTTTATGATTTGGATACCCCTGATCACCTTCTCTTCTCTGATTGCTTTTGCTAGGACTTCCAAAACTATGTTGAACAGGAGGGGTGAGAGTGGACATCCTTGTCTTGTTCCAGTTTTCAGGGGAAATGGTTCCAATTTTTGTCTGTTTAGGAGGATGCTGACTGTGGGTTTCTCGTAGATGGCTTTTACTATTTTGAGGTATGTTCCACCTATGCCTAGACGTTTGAGGGTTTTTATCAAGAAGGGTTGCTGGATTTTATCAAAAACTTTTTCTGCATCTAATGATGTAATCATGTGGTTTTTGTTTTTATGTCTGTTGATGTATTTAATTACATTTATGGTTTTACGAATGTTGAACTACTCTTGCATCCCGGGGATGAAGCCTACTTGGTTGTGACGAAAATTTTTGGGATGTGTTGTTGAATCCGGTTTGCTAGGATCTTGTTGAGAATTTTAGCATCTATGTTTATCAGAGATACTGGCATGTAATTCTCTTTCTTTGTTGGGTCTTTACCTGGCTTGGGTATCAATGTGATGTTAGCTTCATAAAATGATTTGGGGAGAATTCCGTCTTTCTCAATTTCCTGGAACACTTTCAATAGGATTAGTATCAGTTCCTCCTTGTATGTTTTGTAGAATTCTGCAGGAAAGCCATCTGGTCCAGGACTTTTTTTGTAGGTAGTTTTCTTATGACATAATCAATTTCCTTGATTGTTATTGGTCTATTTAGGGTCTCAGTTTCTTCTTGTTTCAACCTAGGGAGGTTGTGTGATGTCAGAAAGTCCTCCTCAGTGGGAGGTGGTCGTTTGGGGTGGGGCAGTGCAACCTGGGAGGGAGCCCGGAGCTCCATGGGACAGGAGCCGAGGGCCTCAGTGGGCCTGGCAGCAGTGGCAGCGGCCATGGTAACCGAGTGGTGTGTGGGACCGAGGGCCTACAGGCCTCAGACTGGTGTGGCTGGTGGGGGTATAGCAAGAGTTTTTATGGAAACTCATTTTTGCTGAGATTCTCACAGTCCCACCTGTGCTTTCACCATCTATATTCCCAGCACCTTGAGAAGCTATGCCTGGAAGATTGTTTGCAGGCTGAAATTTGAGAGTAGCTTGTGCAACACAGCATTTACATCAATTTTCTTCTGCCTGTGCCATGACCTACGCCTTTCTTCTTGACCTGGAAGTTATTGTGAAGGTGGTCAACTCCCTTGGTATTCAGAAGACTTAGCTGGGAAGTCCACACTAATTTGCAACCCTCAGAAGGAAGACGCTCTCTCAAAGGGGTCAGCTAGGCCTTTCCTACATTCCTCGGGGCTTCTTGGGAATTTGGTTTGCCAGAACTTGTTTCTTTTAACCCTTCTTTCTGAAATACTTCCAGTATCTGCTTTGCTGTCACTGGTGAGTTGGGGTGTTTTACTAGTGCCTTTTTGAGGAAAATGAGGCCACTTGATAGCTGAATCTATATCTAAAACAAAATCCCTGGAGTTGCCACTGAGAGTTAACAGATTTGGAAACGATATACTTTTCTCAACACAGACTGCGAACAGAGTTATTGATGAAATTCCAGGGATGGAGGGGCCAGGAGGGAGCAGTAATTGCTACACAAAGGTCTCCCAAGCGACAGAGATGGGAGCAAAGAGGTGCCGAGAGCTTCACCCGTGGAGAGGCACAGCCAAGCCCTGCGAGCACAATCCTGGGAGAAGTGTCCCGGGGGGTCCCTGGCGCGGGCAACCAGAGAAAGTTGCTGTACCCCTCCACGCGCATGCGCGCATAAACACACACACACACACACACACACACTCCTCTATTTACTTTTTGAACATTGTTTCTTTCTCCATTCACTTTAAAATGTTTGCAATTTGAGGAGAGCATTTTTATAATAACTGCTTTCAAGTTTTTGTCATAAAATTTTAAGGTCTGTGCTATCTGGGTATGGGCATCTGTTGATGATTTTTTACCATGTGTAAAGTGAGATTTTCCTGATTCTCTGTATGCTGAGTCATTCTGGATAGTATTCTGGACATTGTGATTACTCTGTTATGAGCCTCTAAGTCTTGTTAAATCTTAGAATGTTGATGTTTGTGGTTTAGCAGTCAGTTGAACTGCCTAGGTTTATACCACAATTTCCAACCCATTTGCAGTTCATGGTTCCAATTGTCAGTTCAGTTTTCAAAGTCTGTATGTGTTACTCAGATCTGTCTCAAATGTGTGGCACCCAGTGGCCAGTGACTAACAGGTCAGCTTCCAAATTCCCCGACATGGGGATTAGGATCTGGTCCTGCTTATGTGTAGCTTGAGGATAAACACAGTATTCAAAAGCACCTTTCTCAAGTTGCTTTCCAAGTTTCTCCTCTTGGCAAGTCCTTTGGTATTTTCCAGCTCTCCAATGCTCTTATGTTCAATCTTCCATCTACAATGCTGGGGTTTTGGCTATTCTCTCTGCCATGAGCTTCTGTGAACTGTGCCCATTCTTGATCCAAGTGGCTGGAGGACAGGGAGAGAGAGAGAGAGAGAGAGAGAGAAGGCAACATGAGGGGAGGTGATACCTGCACTGTCTCAGGCTGCACATGTATGTTTATTGCAGATCTTTTCACAATAGCAAAAACATGAAACCAACTGTGCTACCCATAGAAATTGGACTGGAGTAAAAAAAAAAAAAGTGGTACATATACATGATAGAATATTATGCAGCCATAAGAAGGACAAAATTATGAACTTTGCAGAAACTTGGATGGATTTGGAGTCTATCATACTCAATCTATCACGGAAACAAAGAATTGAGTACCACATGTTCTCACTCATAAGTGGACCCTGAACATTTACCATAATACTATCAGAAAGAGATTGGCAGTATTGGGAAACTGCCAGGGGTGGGTGGTGGTAAGAAGGGGTATATAACATCAATAAGTAGGAACCAAAGGGAGGCCCAAACTATATCAGTATGATGACCACTTGTACACCTAATTCTGAATTTCCCCCCACATCTTTAAAATTTAAAAATATTTTAAAGAGAAGTTCCCGTTCCTACTTCTCAAGCCAGAGGAGAGACCTTCTCTCAGAGTTCTCTGTCTGACTCCTACTGTCCACTTCCAGGACTCAGGCTGTGTTGGTATTTGGTTGGGGGATTTAGAAAGAAAAGAAATGGTGAGACAACTGCCAGGTCAATGGTTCTTCACATTCTGGTCTTCTGGATTTACCTATTACTATAAACTTCTCAGGATCCTCAAGTAGCTTCTTCATGCAATTGTGTCCAGGTTTTACTGCTGCCTTCAGTGGGAGACACAGGGTGGAGTGTGCTTTCTCCAACTTACCTGGAACCAGAACTTGAGTCAGTTTCTAATACAAAATGTATCTGTGCTCAATGTAAAGTCAATATCAAATGAGTCAGAAGTATACAGAGTAACAATGAGAGAGAGAGAGAGGTCCTTTTCCCCCTTCCCATGCCCTAAAGATAAGGTCTGTTGATGTTTCCACGAGCACCATTTTCCAGTGTCGGTGACCAGCACTGACCAAGGGTGGGTTTGGACCCGCACCGGAGAATCAGGAGACAGCGAGAAGAGACCACTCGAAGGCAGTTCTTCTGGGAACAGTCTGATCAGGACTGAAGCCAATTTTATTCAAACTTTTCCAACTTATATACCATTTTCTATACCCTCCAGCAGTGTGATAATCACTTGCTAGGGGCATACAAGTTCCGTGCTTTATAAACCATGCATCACAAGACCATCACAAGACTTGCAAGTTTCGAGCAAACAATTCGAACTCCATGATGCCTGACGTGCTTCACAAAACTCACATCAAGGTCACAGGTGCACAATTTCAATTGTTCAAAAATGTCTTCCATAGTGTTAAATTAAATCATTCATATTATACTCTTTG